>NC_056737.1:142025286-142247786 GCF_019279795.1 Protopterus annectens
ATCAAAACTTGTTAAGACATAGAAAAGTTTTTTGAAAAATAAAATAAAATAAAACAGTGGTTTTCCAGGGGGCAAGCCCCCTGTACCTCCACCTCCTGCTAACTACATATACCAACTCTAAGATCGCACATGAGTGGGGAAAAAGAAAAAGTTCTTAACCCACTTCTAGTGATCTTGCACCAACATCAAAGCCAGCATACACACAAATACACACTAACATGTATGCGCCCACACACACAAACAGCCCAACACCGACACAGCAACACACAAACATTCACAAACACATGCACACATGCACACAAACACATGCACACATGCAAATGCACACAGATACATATACATACACAAACACAAATGCTAACATATGCATGCGTGCACACACACACACACACACACACACACACACACACACACACACACACACACACACACACACACACACACACACACACACACACACACATGCACACACTCACACAAGCATGCACACACACACACACACACACACACACACACACACACACACACACACACACACACACACACACACACACATTAAAACAGGAATACTGATTGGCTGTTTCCTCTATATGCTGCATACTCCTTAAACCAAGTTTAATGACATGTAGAATCCACTTTAAATTGACAGTGTGCATCATGACATAGTAATGGCTCCCATCCCTCAAATACATGTTTTTTTTCAATTCTACTGTTACAAGGGTCACAATTACAGTCTTCTGAAATTCAGTAGGCATCCTTCAGTAGTTAGACAAATGAACTGTAGATGCAAAGTTTCACAATCATGGATAATAACATTATGAAGAATACAAACGTTTTGATATATTGATTAGTGACTCAGTAAGAAGTAATAAAAAATGAAATGCAAAGCAAGGAATGAGAGGAGAGGAAAAACTAATATGATGTACCACATGGAGTTGAAATTATTAATATGATACAGATTTTATATGATTTGCTTGACTCAGTATTAATGGCTGCCAACAAAAGATTTTTCAAGAAAGGCAGTGGAGACAGAGCATTACTACTACTGCTAATAATAATAATAATAACAATAATAATAATCCTATTTGTTAACCAGGTATATCCACTGGGCAAGCAATCCCTTTTGAGGGGTGACCCATGTGCAATTTCTGGTTAACTGACTTGTTCAGGGTCATGCAGAAGGTAAATGTAGGCTGAGATAATCAAACCCTTTATCCCAGTAACTACAGCTTGCAACATTAATCTCTGCAACAAGAGCATTAACTGCAAACTTATTTGATCAAAATGCTAAGATCCGATTGATATGGCTATTATTTAATAATAATGTAAAAAATGAACAGATTAGTCAGTCAGCGTTGAAGTTGAAAAAAATAAAATGTCATGGCTTGATATATTTCTGTTTTGAAATCATTATGTATGGATCAAAGTGAGATGTGAAAAAAATGAAATGCTCATGTTAAGAAGCTGTTATGTACAAAGAATGTGCAACATCCAGCTAAAAGCCTCTTTCTACATGCTTATCTATTTAAAAAGGTAGAGCAATTAAGAGTTTCCTCAAAGTGCTGAATACAGGTCACAATAAAAGAAATAGAAGTTACAATAAATGAGAAAAAGTGGCACTATGAGAGACAGGAAAGGAAGACTTCATCCATCAGCACAAGAAGACAGAATATAGTTCAGCTCACTGAAAATCTTACCACTGAATGCATCTTAAAAGACTCCACATAGATGAAAATTACCAGTATCAAAAGTTTATCTATATCTCTAAGCCTAACCCTAAACCCAGCACAACCATTACCCTATACCTAATACCCACTATAATTAACTTAACTCTAAACTTTAACTGTAAATCTTACAGCACACTATACTCCATAGATAATCATACCTTTTTCCTATTTTGTATATGGGTTTTGGGTGTCACATCAACAGTGACAGTCATCCAGACCCATGGGTCACACTGTAGGGAGGATAACAAATACCCAATTGCAACACAAGGTAAAGATTAAAGACACATTGGAAAGGATGACTGATGCATGCAGTGTAGAAGACATTCTGAAGGTAAAATAGACAGGTGTTGGTCTTAGAAAACATCATTTCTTTATAGCTTAGAGGAAAAACTGTCAAAAGAAGGAGAAATCTATTTTGCTAAAAAGTGGAATGTGATTGATGTGCATTGACAAACACAATAAAATAAACCAGCCACTAGTGTGTGTGTGTGTGTGTGTGTGTGTGTGTGTGTGTGTGTTTATGAGCATACTTTTACACATGTAGTCTGCCCTGCCTTCCTTCCCTGCTTTGTTCCTTGCTTCCTTCCTGCATGGCACCCGCCTCTTCTTTTTTCTTTAGGAATCTGGGACACAGTGTACTTGTGATGGTCAGGGGCCACTGTCTCATGACAAACACCACTGACTGATACTTACCTGGCATGGGGAATATCACAATCAAGAAGGTGGTTTCCCTAAGGTGAGCAGTCCTATAACTTTTGAAACAATTAAAACAATTCAAACAAACTTTTCATCTCAACTTCCTTAGTTTTGAAGCAGTTTTAAAATGAAAATGTTTATTCAACCCTAGGTTGACTGAGGTATTTAGAATAACCCACCAGGTGTATTCTTTGCAATCCAACAAATTCTTTGAATCTCACCCTGCAGCATATGCCTTGCACAGTTGATTATTTCCCATCCTGTCAGGCTTCATTGCTCACTTATATTTTCTGTTGTAGTATGCTAGGTGTATGTCGGAATACCATCTTCAGTTTAAAGATCTAATTCATTTTTGAATTCAACTATCTTACCAGATTTGAAAAAAAAAATGTGAAAAAGGTGGGTTGATGATGGTGATAAATCTAATCAGATTTAAGACAATGAATTGCTCACCCACACTGTAATCAGTTGTATAGCAAATCAGCATACTAAAATATAAATCTGCCAACAAATCCCTAATAAGTAATTAACTCAAAATTCAGCAAATATTGATTAATAAAACATTCAAACAAAAATATCAACATAGGATCATAGGAAGTTACTAGGCTAATGGGCCTAGTGCCCTTATAAGCCTAGCCAAGTTCTACCCTTATTTCCATGATCACCACCTATTGGCCCTGTCCAAGAGGGACATAGATGAAACCCCCAGGGTGAATTCATGGTTACCCATCCATTCGTCCAGACTGTGTTTGAAGAGAGCCAATAAGGTCCTCTGTTTGGCATGAAGTGGGAGTCTGTTCCAAAGGTGCACTAACCTCTGGGAGACAAATTTGTCCCTCCAGCAAGTTCTATGAGTGTCACATACCAAGTTAAGGTCTTTAGAGTGAGTAACCTGTGTACCCTTTGACTTGCAGATATGCAGCATTTCCAATAAAACTGAGTGATAAATTGCCTTATATGCAACTTAGAGATCTACTTTGAGTAGTCTGTATGAAAAAGAAGTGACAGTGATTTCAGATGATCCACATAGGACAGATGTTGAAGACCTTGAATTTTTCTTGTGAGGAACATTTGTGGTCTTTCCTATTGCTGCAGGTGCTTGGACAGGTACATACCAAAAGGGATGTTGTATTCAGTTATTGGCCTGATGAGGGAAAAGTACAGGGAGGTTATAACTTCTTTTTCTCTGAAGGCAATGCCCTTACTTATGAGATGAGCAGTATAGAATGCCCTTCTTACCACTGTGGAGACATGATGATCAAAGGTAAGGTTGCTATCAACCTGTATGACAAGGTCTGTCACCACCAAGTGCATACTTAGGGTGTTGCTATTGATGTGGTAGCTAGGAGGAACATCGCTCTTACCGAAAGAGATAATAATAATACATTTTTTGCACTGAGTTTAAGGCCATGACTTTGGCACCAATCATTTGTTTGTGTAAGACCCTCTTGTATAATGTTGACATCATTTGGAGATTCTATGACCACTCCCAGGTTGCAGTCATAAGCAAACTGTGTCAGCCACAGACCTTTAATTTTTGCTTATATTTCAGAGAAATAGATTCCAAAAGGTAGAGGTCCAAGGACTGATCCCTGTAGAGCACCCGGTTACAGGTCTGCTTTTGGAGGTGGATTCCACTATTTTGACTATATGGGTTCTATCAGTGAGCCATTTAGTGACCCATCTAATGATATAAAGATTGATACCTAGCTTGGTGAGTTTGTCAATGGTGCCTGAGTGTGGGATAGTGTCCAAAGCCTTGCCTAAGTTTAGGTAGACTGTATTCAAAGATTTCCCTGTGTCCACGGCCTTGGTGACTGTCTCAAAGAAATCCACCAGGTTTAACAGGCATGAGCTCCCTTTGACAAATCCAAACTGAGTAGAGTCAAGTGTTTGGAGATTACCCATATCTTTGTTGATAAGGTCTGTGATAATCCCCTTCATGGTCTTGCAAATAAGGCTAGTCAAGCTAATAGGTCTATAATTATGGGGTCAGTGGAAGCACCACCTTTGTGCAAGAGAATAATGGTGGCCATTTTCCATTCATCTGGGACAAAACCTGTGCTTAGACTGTGATTGAAAGGAGTAGCCAATGGTGTTGTTAATTCTTGTTGGAGCCCATGTAGGATGCAGGCTGGGATGTTATCAGGTCCCACAGATGTTGCATTTTTGGCCTTAGAAAGGGTATTTGCAACCGGTAGGGGACAGCTGGTAGGGATGTAATGGGGTATGTGTGGCAGGGACAGGGGAGTGAAGTTTTCACAAAACCTGTCAGACAACAGGTTAGCTATGTCCACAGGCCCAGTACATATGGTATCATTAACTAGCAGTTCAGCACATATCTGGGCCTTTTCTTTTAGGTTATGGATGTAACTAAAGAACACCTTTTGGCTTTCCTTAGTTGAGGAAATAAACTTATCTGATATCTTCCCAAAGTTTCTAAAATTCTATTCTCTGCTTTAATTGTGTACTTATCCCATTTCATTGCAGTATAAACATTCAGCACTGCTATCATACAGTTAAACTCTAAAGTGAGAGCAAAGTGCATCAGTACTTCTTGTACTTCCTGCAAAGTTACTGTTCAAAATGCATTGGATTATTAACATTGCATGACGTACAAGAAGTAACACACATATGTAAATACCTTTTATTTTAAAATGCATGACCTTATGATGCAATGCACAAGTAAACTGGTAGACAAATAAGACAAAAATATATCAGACTTCCATTGTTTCACTGTCCATGATGTTTTTGATTAATCAATAGAACCTCAGATGTAAAATTTTTCTTTGACTTTTTGTGGCTTATTAGATTTGTTAAAGATGTTTTCCGACAGTGCAACTTCATGCCAAAGTCAAGAGATTTTTGCCTTGTGTGTCATCTCATCTAACCCCCACACACACACACACACACACACACACACACACACACACACGTCTCAAGCATCCAGGCTTGTTATGGATTTTGACATAATATGCAGTGATGACTGGTAAGATCAGTTATGAAGTGACTGGAAAAGACTGCAATATAAATTATTCAAGTGGTACTTCACTTCATCAATCCAGCAGCCATTCTGCCATCTAGCCATCCATCATTCATCCATCCTAACATGGCTGCATTCATCCTTCCTTTTCTCTCTAGCCTAAACTAAATTGGCAGTCAATCTCTGTTGAATGTTACCTACTGAACTACTAACCTACTTTGTGTTTTAGAACCTGCTTGTAATCTACAGCTGTTCATTTAGTCTTTCAGAACCACTTATGTTTTAACAAGTGTCTGAGTTATGTTGCAAGCAGTGCTGTGATAGAGACTCCTCGGTATCCTTTTGTGTAAAAAACTAAATTATACCACTGCACAAAGGCAACCCTTCCACTGAACTAAATAATTACAGACCAATCACAGTGTTTTCACCTCTATCTAAAATCCTAATAAAGTATATTCGGATCTATATTAGAATCGAGAAAGCTGACTTTCACAAATACAAGTTCATCGACACATAAATGTTGATGTACTGAAACAGCGAAGTACAAGAAAAGTGAATTTAAGAATGACGAGCGTGTTTTCTTGGCTAGCAGGGTGATCATAGGGATGAGTAAATAAATCCTTTTCCCCACTGTAGTGCGGTCTCGGAGTTGGTATATTTAAGTAGGGGGGGGGTGCAGACCCCCATGTAGGGGGGTGCAGGGGGGCTTGCCCCCCTCCAAAAATGTTTGAAAAAGTGTTTTACATTAGGTTTGTTGACTTAGGTTTACCTTACCTGTATGGCACTGTTGCTTCTGGGAATACGTTCGGCGTTCTCATTTTCGCTTTTTTTGCACTTCTCTGTTTTCGGACTTCGACATTTATGTGTCGATAAACTTGTATTCACGCAAGTCAGCTTTCACGATTCTAATATAGACCCACTATATTCAGGCATAACTCAGAAATTACCTCACTACAAACAGCTTTCTAGTAAAAACCCAGTATGGTTTTAGACCATCTCATAGTACCAATACCGCACTTATAAATTTTACCAGTACCATAAACTCCCAAAGAAACAGCAGCAAATTAATATCCACACTTTTCCAAGATCTTTCTAAGGAATTCAACACAGTATCTCACCAACATCTTCTCACATAACTCTTCCTTCTTAGCTTATCACAACGATGCCTAAAATGGCTTCTCAGCTACCTGTCAGAAAGACAACATGCTGTCATCTGGCAGCAAGCGCTCTCTCCATTTCATGAAAACTCAGTGGGGTGTCTCAGGGCTCAATACTAGGCCCTTTGCTATGCAATGTCTTTATAAGCAAACTCCATGCAGTGATAAATCATGCAGACCTAATCCATTACGCAGATGATTCTACAGTAATCTGCATAGGTCCCTCCATAACTGAATTATAGCAAATCACCCAAGATGCTTTCTCAGTAATTGAAGCATGACTAAAAAAATCCAATCTACAAACCCCAATAAAACCAAGCTGATGCTATTTATCCCCAAAGAATACCTCAAACAAAACTGCCCATTTGACATAACCTCCTTAAACAATGCAAAAATCAAAAACAGTAACTCAAGCAAAATTAATAGGAGATACAATTGACAATAAACTTAATTTCAACCAATATATCCTACAAACTATTAAGGAACCCATCAAAAACTATCCTCCCTTTACAGAATCAAATAAAACCTTACATACTCCAGTAGAAAAACACTTGCTACAATAAACCTTCTTCCATCACTATTATGTGCATTCTAACCAACATAAATATATTTATCCAAGCCATTATCTTATTACAATAAAATAGCAACATTTGCAACTGGCTTACCAAATAGAACCTAAGATACTAAACTGGTTAGAACTACCCAATTTCCTGAAGTGCACACAACTTTTATCTATTCACAAACTTATTCACTCACCAGACAGATGTCCAGCCCCAGGTTGTAATAAGGGAGTCAAATCAAACCCTCCCATATGACTACCTGGACAAACAAAACAACTGACTAAGCAAAGATATAAAGCAGGGAAAGAATAGTTAAAAACCAGAACACGACCTCACTGCCCAATCCAGCAACTGTGCAGATGATTATACTCTCACCATATCGCTAAGAACTGGAACACAATCACAAAATAACTAAAAATCAGAAATAAACTATACCAGATTTAAACCATTAATCAAACAAGATTTTACCCTGTCATGGTTATGTCCGTGTTCTGCTCCAGACTTATTTTCAAAACCTGTCTTCTTCACTAAAATACCTTCTCCTCCACTACATCATACTTTATCTCTCGCACCATATTATATGGGGGCAGGTGAACATGACCATAGTGTTTTGATACAGTGTTTCTATTTGTTTGAGGGATGGGTGAACATGGCCATAGTGTTTTGATGCAATGTTTCTATTTGTTTGAGGGATGGGTGAACATGGCCATAGTGTTTTGATGCAGTGTTTCTATTTGTTTGTGGGAATGCATTAATGTGGCCATAGTGTTTTGATACAATATTTTTATTTGTTTGGAGGATGGGTGAACATGATCATATAGTTTTGATGCAGCATTTCTGTTTGACTGGAGGATGTAGTGTTTTGATACAGTGTTTCTATTTGTTTGGGGGATGGATGAACATGGACATAGTGTTTTGATACAGTGTTTCTATTTGTGTCTATATCACGTTATCGAAAGTTTACTTAATCGAATCAATAAAGGTCAAACTTAATTGATCGATTAAGTAAAACATCGAATAACGTAAAAAAAAAAACTAAATGGCATAGGCAGGGGGACAAGCCCCCCTGCACCCCCCCCACACACCCCTACTTAAATATACCAACTCCGAGACCGCACTACATTGAGGTAAACGGAAATCTCCCCTTACGGAGATTTCCGTTTACTTGCATGATGTTCTTCACTTTCGATATTGTTGTGTCGACAATATCAGACTCAATATTGTCAGCTTACGACAACGTGAAGTAGACCCTTCTATTTGACTGGGGGATGTAGTGTTTTGATACAGTGTTTCTATTTGTTTGAGGGAATGGATTAATGCAGCCATAGTGTTTTGATACAGTGTTTCTATTTGTTTTGGGGACAGGTGAACATGGCCATAGTGTTTTGATGTAATGTTTCTATTTGTTTGAGGGAATGGATTAATGTGGCCATAGTGTTTTGATACAGTGTTTCTATTTGTTTGGGGATGGGTGAACATGGACATAGTGTTTTGATGCAGTGTTTCTATTTGACTGGGGGATGTAGTGTTTTGATACAGTGTTTCTGTTTGTCTGGGGGATGGGTGAACATAGCCATAAGGTTTTGATGCAGTACTTCTATTTGTTTGAGGGATTGTTGAACATGGACACAGTGTTTTGATGCAGTGTTTCTATTTGTTTGGGGGACAGGTGCACATGGCCATAGTGTTTTTATACAGTGTTTCTATTTGTTTGGGGGATGAGTAGGAGTTGGCATGCGAGAGGTAATGCCCTAAGTCCTAGTCTAATGGTGAGAGCTGGGGAGGTACCTTATCATGGGACTTTTCTGTATTTAATTTTACTTAATTTTTAATTAGATATTACACCATAATAAACCATATCACATGAAATTATCAAGCATAAATACAAAGAAATAAATCTGCCTATTAAATTAGATATCAAAATATAATAAATGATAATGCACCAAATTATTTTACTCATCAGTGCAGAGAAACAAATCTACTCATCAAATTCAAACAAACCAAAGGCTTAAGCAGAGTATGAAAGATCTCCATGTGCAATGCTGAAGTCATAGTCTAACCCAACTTGTGGCTCAACAAGGTCTAAATATTGTTTTGAATCGTGTGATACGG
Organism: Protopterus annectens; assembly: GCF_019279795.1. Taxonomy (NCBI): domain Eukaryota; kingdom Metazoa; phylum Chordata; order Ceratodontiformes; family Protopteridae; genus Protopterus; species Protopterus annectens. Next base: position 142,034,522 of record NC_056737.1, read on the forward strand.
CTAGTAATGAAATTTGGCATAAACAACTTGTGCAGACTTACAAGCTGCTTACACTTAATGTCTGGTAATTGTCTGAATTGCAATAAGCCATTAAACGTGCTGAACTATAAATACAAATTGCAATTACATTCATATCACCAAGAATTACATCTCTGTTTGAAACAACCACAAAACTAAAGAAATAGTGTGTCTCCTCCAACTTATTCCTAAAGAAGAAAATACGCAACAAGAACCTTATCTCTTTTTGCAGGGGTGAAGCACTCTGGATCTCCCATGCAAGTACAATTATATACCATCAACAAGGTCATACAATTTCTCAAAAAGAAAGAAAGAAAGAAATGTCAAGTACAATTCCTGAGAAACAACAGTGAATTGCAAATGTTGCTGGTGTATAGTAAAAACATTTTTTGCAAGAAGCAAGAACCCCACCCAGCCCTTTGCTCTGTATACCACTGCTATTTATATATGATAAGTCTGAGATCGCTGTACTGTGGGACAGATGGTAATTCTAGGTGATACAGCAGTTAGAACAAATTTTCCCTCACTTACCCTTAATTTTCAGAGTTTCAAGGATCACATTTCCTGTCTTTGAACTTACAGTGGAAACCAAAGAGAATTTGCCCTTCTACAAAACCTCCAGAAATACTCTATAATCTGGGACCAAAGTATTCCTAAGCTAAGAGAGATAACTGGAACAAGTACCAAATCTGGAAAAAATATTAGAACATACTCATTCACATCCATCAGGGCAGAAAATATCCAGCCTGGATTAACCAGGATCACAAAGCAACTGTTACAATTGTTCAGTAAAATGTTCTCTACCAACCCACAGTGAAGGGTAAGAGCTGATCATCACATGTGAGCTGATCATCAACCTAACTGCTTCCACTTATTGTCAGCTGAGGTTCAATGAAGTTAGTGCCACATGAGTACAGTTTCAGAAAGAAAGAGAGCTATGATTCGGAACATTCAGTGCCCTGCCAGCCACAACACTGCAGTAAACTGTACCCCTATCACCGTAATGGTTCCCATTATGGTTATTCTGACCATGTCCATCAGCCTCCCCGTACCAGACACACAAACACTAGCATCAGGCTCCAGCATGAAGCACTGCTAGCTGTCAAATACATTGGATTCAAAGGCCAAAACAAAACATCCTCAAGCTGCAGGAGTGGTTTAATGTAGAAATATGCATAAAGCTCCTCCCCATACCATTGCCTACATGTGATTCTCATAATCCCCATCATCATCATCCTTATCATCAACTGCCTTTCACTCTTTCTCTGTCTTTTCTTAGGTTGGCATTTCATTTCAGCTGTTGACACCTTTCTTGATTTCAATGCTAGACTCTCACCCTCCTAGACAGATATGCTCAGTTATTGCAGGCTTTTTCTTGCCTTCGCCCTGTCTTTCCTAAAGCTGCATCAAATCATCTTATATTTTCCTGCACATGCTACTGAATCACTGTAATCTGCTCTCCTTGATCGTCTTTGCATTTGGAGTTACTTTGGCTTCCACTCTGATGTCTTCATTTCATTGTGTGTCCCACAGCTTGCATTCTACCATCCATTTCAGTCATTTCATCTCCATCAGCTGAAGCTTCCTTAACTGATCTGGTTTACTATCAGATATTTGACATATCATTGTTTGAGTGTACAGATGTCCAAACCAAATGTTCGGAAATCTGTACACTGAACAGTGTATATGTTAAACCAAGCATTTCAGTGCAGTCGAATTTTGAAAATGTCGACTACACTGAAATGCTCCTACCCACCAAACATAATACAATTGTTTTTTGCAGGGGGGCAAGTCCCCCCTGCACCTCCCATGTGGGGGGCTGTGCCCCCACACCCCCCTACTTATATATATACAAACTCTGAGATCGCACTACAGTGAGGGTAAGGGTACATTTCCCCATCCCCACTATAGTGCAATCTGCACCGCAATGTTGAAGCTGACAACAGTGGCCATTCACTCTTGTCAGCTTCGACATTGTGGTGATCGCCCTAACGGTTCTGCTATGTGGTTTTCACACATAGGTCGTTCATCTAAAAGATGAACAAACATGTGATAGTAAACCAACTGATCTACCTTCAGTGCCCAGGTTTCAATACCATACAGAGGCAGTGGACTCACCATTGTTTTGTGCACCTTACTTTTCAGCTTCTTTAGCATTCTTGACCCTGACCACTCTCTGCCAGTTGGCTGCAGCCCCTCTGATTCTAGCTTTGTCTTTCTCATTCATACTTCCCTTTTTCTCAACCACCCCTCCCAGATATTTGAAGCTGTTAACTCCTTACACTATTTTGCCTTCTGTCTCATTTCTTTCTAAGCTTCTTCTGATTTCCTCCATTTGCTTCCAAATGACAGCTGTTATCTGCACTCAGTTTCATTCATTGTGCATTCAGTTTTGCATTCTGTTCCATGCCCATATTATTTGCTGAAACTCCTCTTCATAGTCTGCATGCACTGTGAGACACTCTGCATGCAGCAGTTTTGTTGATCTGACCCTGTGGCCTATTTGCTGACCTCTGATGCACACCCACTCACACACCTACTGGGAACCCTTCTGTAAGTCCATATACCATTAGTATTTGCATTATTAGATCCTTATACACAACCTGCACTTAATCTGACAGTGTTTGCTGAGCTTCAAACCATCACAGGTTTTCTTGGGACATTGGCATATACTTTCTTCATGTGTAGGAATTCCCAGTTAGATTGTTGCCTCATTTCTAGTTTCTTCTCTTCTATCAGTCACACTGCAAACATTAGATTGTTTGCACTATAAACAAAACAAAACCCAGGACTTCAGAAACACCAAAAGTTTAATAAGTGTGCACTCGTATGGCATCTAAGCCATAGTCATTGGGAATCACAGTGAAAAGTGAATTTATATCCAAGGTTATGAACATGAAGTCAATAACATCATTGGATCAATACCATTCATGCATTTTAACTAAAAAATCCCTTGTGTCCTGTGCATAACGTTTAAATAATGGAAATAGGCTCTGTTAGCCATCCCCTTCCAGAAACTATTGGTCTCATTGGGGGATGGCTCAAACTGTTATGCATCTTTGGTAATCCTTATAGCATGGGCGTAACTGGACAAGGAAAAGTAAAACAGTTAAACAGGTCAATAGAGATATCACTAGACAATTACATTTCATATATAGCCATAGTGACATTTGAAATAAACTTTTTTACATCCATCATTCCAATACTCTCAAAAGTAATCTCATCTGCCAAAAACTCATTCATGTAAGAAATATGGCCTTTCGTATTCATTATGATAACTGCACCACCCTTATTGGACTGTCTGTTGATAATGTCATTATTTTTCTGTAATATGTCAAGAGCTTCATGCTCATTTTTAGTTAGATTATAATATCTACCGTTCTGTTCATAAAGCAAACGTAAATCCTGTTCACAGATATTTTCAAAAGCACCCGTACTCGACGCCAGTTGCAAAGAAGAAGAGGAGGAAGCAGAGAAAATGAGAGTGAAGCTCTTGACAAATTACAGAAAGGTAATGACATTATCATCAAAGGATGGTACGGTTGTCATAATGAATGAGACTGTATTAGTTAAAATGCATAAATGGTATCAGATCTAATGATGTGACTGACTTCATGTTTGTAACCTTGGATATAAATTCACTTTTCACTGTGATTCCCAATGACTATGGCTTAGATGCCATATCAGTGCATACTTGTTAAACCTTTGGGGTTTCTGAAGTCCTGTTTTTTTTTTTTGTTTATGGACACTCTTTCCTTGTGGCTTTGTTCACTGTAATATTTGATCCAGTTTTGTTGTTGGTTGTTTGTGTTATACCCAGGTCTTCATGCAAACTGCTAATCTCCAATCTTACTGTCTACTACTCTGCATATTCATTTCTCAATCACCCTCTTCAGCACTTTCATACAGTGCAATTTGATCTGATACCTCTGTGCTGCCTGTAGCTGCAAATTTCAATTTTTTTCTTGTACAATGGCACTAAAATGTTTATTCCCACTAATCTGTGATACACCCGCCTCTCTATCTCTCTGTCTCCATGCTAAGTTGTGTACTCTCAGGAGACCTTTCTCTCCCAATGTAGCCAATCTGTCTCCCATGTGACCATATCTATCTTGAATTCCTCTGAGTCTGCTGCTTTCCCTGACTTCACTTTCCTTAGGGATCTTCTTATTTCATTTACAGGGCATTCTCCTTCATACTTCATTGTAGCCTGTGCCTGGAGCATTATAGCTTCTGTGAGGTTTTCTTCATTCAGATGCTACGTGACGTATTCATTGCATCTGCGCTCGATGACTGCTGTACTGTTGAGTGGATTGATGCCTACTGTCTTATTTCTCTTTCTGTCATTGCCTTGCAACTAGTAACAGCTTCATAATGCAATTTTCTGGGTCACTTTCCATAAGATGGTGCAGTTTCTTTCATATCCTGCTCTTTGCAATCATAACTACTTTCTTAGACTTTGTTGTTTGCCAACCAGTATTTTTACTTAGCCTGGACCATCTTTTCTATTCAATACTTCTTCATGTATACTATCTTTCTTTTGATAACATTCCGGATTTCCTCCATAAGATTTCTTTATGCACCTTCTTTGCACACCTGGCTTAACCTCAGACCTGCTCTATCATCGTCACATATGCTGTATTTTAATTAGTGCTTTTGAAAGAAAAAGTAATCATATCTTATTTCACAAGCTCTTAAGCATAATGAAAACAAACATCTATAAATAATTAAAAATATGTATTCGGTCTCCTGGTATTTTATTGACTAACAAAAATGATTTCTTAAAAACAGTAAATGAAAAATCAGCATATGTAAATGAACACCTTTGCATTTAATGTCATGGTGTAACCCTGAAAGGCTAAAAATAAATAATCTTTCAGAGCCAAATGTTAGTGGAATAGTGCATGTTAAATTACCTACATTAGTCAGTCATAAATAATCTTTCTTCTTTCAAATCTAGGAATGGTATAGCACTTTTGATGTGGATAAGCCTAACCCTCCACAACACAATGAAAGTATAATTCATCATTCTTGATTTATGACTTTCCATTACTATAGAATTCTTCCCCAGCCACTAAATAACTCTCCTGCTATGTTTCTTTCCCAAATAGTGTATCTAAGTTAGTGATGCAAGATTGATTTGCGTAAATATCCCTTGTTCTTAAAAAATAATTTAAACTGATACCATGATAATTCTGAAAACTTTTATTATTTTTTTAGAAAACTGTGTACCTTTGTTTTCTGCACATTACTCTATTTTCTTTCAAACCTTATGCACCTATGCACTTCTACATGTACCATTCTTTAATATGTATTGCTTCTAGATCTTAGCCATACAATTATATCATCCATGTAAGATACTATTACAAGAAAGCAATATCTTATATTATCAGAAATCCAAGCCCTTATGTCCACTCCTCCTTACCTTATCTTCCATAGAGGCAGGGTCTCCCTCAGGACCAATCCTTCTTTTATGCCTAAGGTGGTTAATGAGCTCTCCTTGAATCAGACCATTAATCTACCTGTTTTCTTCCCTCAACCTCAAAACTCCTCAGAAAGAACTTTGCATTCCATGGATCTTCATAGACAGCTAAAGTATTACCTGGACAAGATCAAATCGATTAGAAAGTCTGACCAGCCTTTTGTCTCCTTTCACCCTAGGGCCTTGGGGAAGGGAGTGTCAAAACAGGCAATTGCCTCATGGATTTCTAAGGCAATCTCTTTTTGCTATTTCATGGAAATGAATTGAATTACAATGTGAGAGCTCACTCTACTAGGACAGCTGCTTCTTCAACAACCTTTTTAGGGGTGTTGACTATGCTTCCATTCTGGAGCTGGCCACCTGGTCTTCTGTATATACTTTCACCAAGCATTAAAAATTAGATTTGATTTCTAGAGCCAGAGCTGGATTTGCAAGGTCAATTTTACAGGGTCTCATTGACCCTGTCCCCCTCTTTGCAATCATGAGCAAAATTAGTGGAGTTAAGAGAAGATAGGAAGAAACAGTAAATGAAAAGTAGTGATGTTATGCATGGGGAAGATAAACTTTAGATATAATAACCTACCTCCCAGGCTCCTACCTAGAGCTTTGGTACTTTCCATACTGTTATGAATACTGCAACATCAGAATAGAATGACATAGAATAGTTGTGTAAGAACTTACCATAACCTCAGATGTCCTTCTCTTCCATGTTCCAGTATTCAGTCCCCCCTTCTATCTCCTCTTTCATTTGTTTATCTTCTCTTGTGTGGGATTTCTCTTGCTTCTTTATATCCAAATAGGGCACAACACAGCTGCAATATACCTCTAAAATATACTTACCTCCATGACTGGTGGTGGATGTGGATCTGAAAAGGCTTCCTTTTCTTCTAGCATCTCAGGAGTACTACTGTATGTGGCAGTCAGTTCTGGGTTGGGTACATGCATACATCACATTTATAGCCGACATCGGTTTATGACTTTGACATGCAACTTTGCATGTACCCCCTATCCTAAGACTTTGGTATACTGGCCAGATGTCCGGTGTTGCAGGCAGCCACCTCCCTACTGTTATGAATACTGCAACATGGAAGAGAAGGACATCTAAGGTTATGGTACGTTTTTATACAACTATTCTTTCTAAAGACTTATTGAAGAGACAAGTATGTATCCCAGATACTACTCCGACTCTGGAACAGGCTCTCCATCCATGTGAACCAGAGTTCTTCCCTAACCCAATTCAAGTGTAGCAAGGACAACTGAATGGGTAACAGGAAGTCCATCTCTAGTTTGGCTCCTATGTTCCTAATGGACAAAGGCAGCCTTTAAATGGTTCATCTCCCAGGCCCCTGTTTGTAAATGGTTCATCTCTCAAGCCTTGACTTACACTTACCAAGGTACCAGAATATATCAGAGATTTTGAATACATGGCTAGGTGTAAAAGGCCCCACTGGTCTTTAGCTTAGTGCACACCTTATAAATAAAGTGTGGGTGTTGATATGGGGACAGGAATGTAAAGTGATGTTGGACACCAAATGTGGACATTTCAACCACATACAAAACCAAACACCTGCACAATGAAACAGATGTTTAGTGAGGTCTGTAGGTTACAGAACAACTCAAAATGTGATTTGGTTATGGAGAATTTGGATGTTTCAAGATAGCCAGCAGTAGTGTGCACTGAATATGGGAAAAAAGGCAACTTAAAGGAAAGATGCATCAAAACAATGACATTTGGAATATTTCTTGATAGATTGTAAGATACAACTGTATAATGAAGAGTGAGTGCTATAAAGGCCAGTCCTACAGAAAACAGATAAGAAAGTGTACTGGAAGATAAAAAAACAAAACAAATGAGAGAGAGTGTAGTGTGAGAAGTACAGAGAAGGGAAATGTTAGTGTGTGCATTTGATTTCTAATGTGCTTTTACAGCAAAATGCATTCTTGAATGTTCTTCAGTGTGTTTCTTTTGATTTCCTTCCTGTCTAGTATTAGAAAGTGCTGACAGGATTAGAACAGTACTAGAAAAGTTTAACATTTGTTCCTACTAGAAAGTTCGATCATGGAGTTTGGAACTCATGCTTAATATGGAATGTCATAAACAAGTAATCAGGAGCTCTAAGTTAGCAAAATTAAATCTGTGGGTCAGTGGTTGTTCTGTGAGTGTTACAATAATGTTGCTTTTAATGAAAGAAAGTATAAAAATCATGTATTCTGTAGTTCAAGGGGACAGGAACTTCATTTTCTAGTCTTCCACATATGAGTTTCTCTGTGCAATAAAGGACATTGTTATTCTCTGCTGAACTGTCTCATGTGAAAGTTATTGGTACCTTAACAAGAAAACACATGAGCAAAATTAGTGGAGTTAAGAGAAGATAGGAAGAAACAGTAAATGAAAAGTAGTGATGTTATGCATGGGGAAGATGAACTTTAGATATTAGAACAAGTGGGAGGCAGTGAGTTAGTCAAACATTCAGAATATCCAATGTTTAGAAGGCTGGTACAATCAGTCAAAGAGGCATTTGACTGAAAAATGCTGGCATTAGTTAGTACAAGATTGTGGCATGAAGAATTTATCCTTTACTCTCTATATTGCAATCTTGGATTAGTTATATATAATTATAAGAGGTGTGGGAGGTGCAAGGGGTGCTTGCCCACTGCAAAAAAAAAAAACGTTTTTGTTTATTTTGTTTAATGTTCTATCAGCTAATTTTTGTGTTAGAACATTTGCCATTCAAAAATGTTATTTTTTTTTTATTATTATTAGGTGTATGTCACCCACACAAGTTAGGGAGAGTGAATTAGACTTTAAAAGCAATGGGGAGATAGTGAACAAATAAAGAAAACAGAAAGAAAAGGTCTGCCTTGACTAACTCTTATTGAATGCACAATAGTACTAACAGATGATGTAAAATCGACAATGAACCTTTACTGAAATAGGGAGAGACTACTACAATAGGTTAGGTCTCAGAAGTTAGAGCTGTATTTAATTCACGTCTCATGTGCTAAGATGGAAAGGAAAAGAAAATAAAGGAAGACTTTTTAAGAGATGGAAGACATATGATCTCTAGGTAAGGAACATTCTAACGCTGCCATTTTGCTTAGAAAAGAGAATGCGTTTCATATACAAATACTTTTCAAAATATATCCCAGCAGATGTTTTTTGGATCAAATATTCTGAATAAAAAGATTGGTTAAGTTGTAGTTTGTAAACTAGAAAAACACAAAGAAACGACAAACTTGTAAACCTGTGAGCAGAATGAAGAGACACACCCAAGGAATAATGTGTTAAGCGCTTTTCGTTTATGCCACAACATAAACTTCATCAGACAAAGTAACAACATATCAGTGCATTTAAATATACACAGATAACCAATCAAAATGGATCACAACACACTTAAAATAACAGTACATTAAAATATAACATTAAAAATAACATTAAAATAATGTTAATAATTAACACCAACCTCAAACCTAATTTTGTACTACACTAGAACCCTATTAAAATGTAAAATTTATATTTATTGTTTATATATTTACAAGCTAAACCTAGCCTGTTTAAACATAGTTAACGTTTTAAATTCTTTAATTTTAAAATGCTGCTAATTACACATCCCTCATTTAAACCTGGCGTATTATAGGCATTAAGTCTAATTTGCCAGGCTAACTCCAACTCTTCCAATTTTAAAGCTTCTGGTCCACCTCTGACATCTCTCTGGACTTGGTCAATGACCATAAACTTGAACCTATGGGTAGGAAATTGAGCAACATGCTTAGCCAAGGCGTTTTCCATTTTCCCTTTCTTAATTGCATAAAGGTGCTCATACATACGGTTGCGAAGCTTCCTCTCAGTTTTGCCTACATAAAATCCAAGGCAAGACTGGCATTTCGCAAGATACACAACTAAACTGGAGTTACAATTGTTTCTCCATCTTAATGTAAAATGAGAATCATTTACACTAAACCTATTAGATTCCATAATGTATGAGCAATAATTACAGGATTGGCATTTGTACATTCCTGGGGTCTTAACTGTGTTACTTTTGGATTCACAGTAGTTTTTAAGATTCCTGCCTCTCCTGTATATGACTCTAGGGAAGTTACCCACACTATTGAAAACTTGGTGATCACTTTTAAAAAGTTCCCAATTTTTTAACAAAATCCTAGTGCACCCAGCACTATCCACATTATAGGTAGTTATAAAAGACGTAACTGTAACATTTTCTTCCTGTTCAAAGATAGTACTGTTAAGAGACAAACTAGAAAAATCACCTGAATTATTAAGTGTGAAACACTCAGTTCTATTCAAGAGTGGAGTATAGAACTTAGACTGACGTTTACTTGAAACTTCATCAATAATTTCATTAATTAATGATTCAGGGTAACCTCGTGCTAGAAACATACACTTCATGAAGTCACATTCACTACTAAAGTCACTATCAACCGTAATAATCCGGGCTGCACGGACCAATTGTCCCTTCAAGATGGCCCGTTTTTGATGATGTGGGTGGCAACTAGAATAGTGAAGCATGGAGTTACAATAAGTATTTTTCCTATGAATTTTTGCTGTGTACTTGTCCTGTGTATTGTCTTTTGATAATAAAATATCAAGATATGCTATCGAGTTGGTATCAAATAAGTGAGTAAATTTTAAAAAGTTAGTGGTTGAATTTAAATAATCAACCAAACTGTCCCCAAGTACGGCATCACCGTCGAGCAGGATAAAAATGTCATCGAGAAAACGTGTGTAGAACACTATCTTATCTTTAAACACACTATTATGCAAAACAAATAGGTGCTCCCAGTAGGCCATAACCATATTGGCGACACTGGCGCCACAGGGTGTCCCCATGGCTACGCCTACCTTTTGAAGAAAGAGAACACCTTCGAACATGAAAAAATTGTTAGCTAGAATAGTGCTTAAAAGCTCCTCTACCATCAAGTTTTCATCAAAAGGACACCCCTGAAGTTTTAAAACCTCACTAGTCCACTCAACTGCTTCTTTATGAGGTATACACGTATATAAATCCCTAACGTCTATTGTTAGGAAATTATAACTAGATTTATATTCTAACTCATTGATATTCCTTAAAAATGTCCAAGAGTCCTTGCATATTTGTTTGATGTTAATCAGATATTTTTGGAGAATAGAATCCACTACTTTGGCACAAGCGTAGGACAAAGACCCTCTACTGTCCACTAGGGGACGCATAGGGGGATTTGTCACATCCTTGTGAATTTTGGGTATACCAAATAAGCAAGGAATTCTAGGATAAGAAATGGTTATAAAGTTGTAAACAGTTTGAGTAATCCTACCTTCTAAGTAAAGGTCTTCTATGACATTTTTGATCAAACTGTATGCCTTATTAAGTTCTGACTTAGAACTTAACATGTATGAGGGGGAATTTAATAAGTTGTTCATTCTGTTAGAATAATCTAGGTTGTCAAAAATGACAATGCCACCCCCTTTATCAGGCTTACAGATTCTAATGTCATTGATTTTAATAAAATTCAAACAGTCTTTTTCTGCCTGAAAGTCTTTGTTGACATTATATAATCTTTTATTTTTATTCAAGGCTAAATTGCGAATATCTAATTCGCAAAACTGCTCGAATGTTTTAATAGTAGGATTTAAAGGAGGGTTGAATGTACTAGGAATTCGGAATTCACTGGGATTACCACCACATGATTCCCCCATTACCATATTCAAGTTAAGTTTCCTAGTGAATAGTTTTAAATCAATGATGGTTTCAACAAGATTCATTCTATGAGGTGGTACATATGTTGGCCCTTAGATAACAATGTTATTAAATCCTGAGATATTACCACTTTAGAAAAATTATAAACTGTGAAGTCACCACTAACATTGTGTAAAATGGTTGGTAAACTATCACTAGTAACCACACTACCACTATTAATAGAAATAGCAATGTCCATAACAGAGCTGGTACTGTTGTTGACAACTTCATTTTCAGTCACGTTACAAATCACAGCCAGACCACCTCCGATACTGTTGTCCACCAAAACATTGTCACTAAGGCTACTCGAGTCACTAAGTACACAGTCCTTCAATTCTTGTATTTTTTCTTTTGTTTCACGGGTGCTGACAGTTGTTTTTGTTGTGCCCCTAAAAAATTAGGGTTATTTGATCTTAAATTATAATGACCCAAGTTCTGATTTTGTTGCACTGGGTCGTTAGTATTAAGGTCTTGATGGAAAGAAGACTCCTGAAGGGACCTATTGTTGGAATTTCCATTATCATGCTGGACATTGTCATGAGAACTGGTACTGTTGATATGGCCTGAAAAACCTTGTGATTTTACATTCTGCCATGTCTGCGCTGTAGAAGGCTGTGGGTATGCTAGGCCTTCTTTATAGGCCTTAAGGTCCCTATCCAGTTTTTTAATTTTGTTTGCCTTCAATTTATCAAGGTATGCATCAATACTAGAAAAGGTACGGTTATACTCGTACTTATACCTTGTAAACTCATTATCAATTTTAATCTGTTGATCTAAGTCACATATCTGAGTTGACAAGGCATCAATGGCCACAAGATAATGTTTACACATAAGTTCCAGTAATTCTAGACCATGTCGATCAAAGAGAGAGACAATGTCCAAGTGAAAGTCGGAATTGGCTACCAACCCTGTTGGATACTGCCAACGTCTGAGACCCTTAGGTACAATTTTGTTGTTAATACACTCAGTAAAGTATGCAACTTCTAACTGGTATTTCTTTAGTTTAACCAGTAATTTGTCCATTTCTTTAAGTTTACTTGAAATGTCAGGTATTACTGTTTCCAAATTATTCGGCCTTTGCATGTTATTATTAACACCAAAAAAGATTTATTATTAAGCCAACTATTAATATCGAAACTGTTACCTGTATAAGTTGTATTATTTTGTGCAATCCCAGCAAATGTAACATCGCTGAATCCTCTAGCCCCATTATTGATGTTATTTTGATTTAAATCACTGTTGTTAACGATGTTATTGCTGCCTTGGTGCATTAAAACAACACTCGGTGTTATAACCCGAGAGCTTTGTCCACAAGGAACACTCGTATCAGGTTCATTTTGCATTAAGGTGCTGTTGTCTGGTATGCTGATATTTGGAGATGTCGTAGTAGTTCCCTGACCACAAGGTACACCAGAAACGCCGGTACTCAGAGTGGTCAGAGTAGTTCTTTGTCCACAAGGTACGTTAGGTAGTGTTTTGTAAGAAATAGCGCTACTTTTAGTTACGCTCACATTGGTAGTGATACCGGCATTCAAAATATTCGCGCCCTCAGTCTGTAGTGGAACCGGAACTTGAGATGTTATTTTATTGGCATCAAACTGGCGTTCTAGTGAATCCAGCCGGTTAAACAAAAGTTCCATACGTTGTAAAATTGTCTCAAAATTGGAGTTAGTTCCCAGTGGTACGTTTGAGGTTGGTGTTTCGTCCACAGGTGACGAATCATTGGTTACAGAGTTCTCACGCAAAATAGCAGGAGTTCCATTAAACGGCGTGCCAATGTCTTCCATTTCTGCTACGGAGGTAGCAAACAGACTAGTAAACTAGAAAAACACAAAGAAACGACAAACTTGTAAACCTGCGAGCAGAATGAAGAGACACACCCAAGGAATAATGTGTTAAGCGCTTTTCGTTTATGCCACAACATAAACTTCATCAGACAAAGTAACAACATATCAGTGCATTTAAATATACACAGATAACCAATCAAATTGGTGATCACCAAGTTTTCAATAGTGTGGGTAACTTCCCTAGAGTCATATACAGGAGAGGCAGGAATCTTAAAAACTACTGTGAATCCAAAAGTAACACAGTTAAGACCCCAGGAATGTACAAATGCCAATCCTGTAATTATTGCTCATACATTATGGAATCTAATAGGTTTAGTGTAAATGATTCTCACTTTACATTAAGATGGAGAAACAATTGTAACTCCAGTTTAGTTGTGTATCTTGCGAAATGCCAGTCTTGCCTTGGATTTTATGTAGGCAAAACTGAGAGGAAGCTTCGCAACCGTATGTATGAGCACCTTTATGCAATTAAGAAAGGAAAATGGAAAACGCCTTGGCTAAGCATGTTGCTCAATTTCCTACCCATAGGTTCAAGTTTATGGTCATTGACCAAGTCCAGAGAGATGTCAGAGGTGGACCAGAAGCTTTAAAATTGGAAGAGTTGGAGTTAGCCTGGCAAATTAGACTTAATGCCTATAATATGAGTTTAAATGAGGGATGTGTAATTAGCAGCATTTTAAAATTAAAGAATTTAAAACGTTAACTATGTTTAAACAGGCTAGGTTTAGCTTGTAAATATATAAACAATAAATATAAATTTTACATTTTAATAGGGTTCTAGTGTAGTACAAAATTAGGTTTGAGGTTGGTGTTAATTATTAACATTATTTTAATGTTATTTTTAATGTTATATTTTAATGTACTGTTATTTTAAGTGTGTTGTGATCCAATTTGATTGGTTATCTGTGTATATTTAAATGCACTGATATGTTGTTACTTTGTCTGATGAAGTTTATGTTGTGGCATAAACGAAAAGCGCTTAACACATTATTCCTTGGGTGTGTCTCTTCATTCTGCTCGCAGGTTTACAAGTAAGTTGTAGTTTGTATTATATATCACTAACTGCAATGACAAGATGTGAGCCATTATGTTTAGTTAGTTCACAACTGGTATATAAAAGGGAAACTATTTAGATTTTAACTACAGTATGTGTGAAGGTAAAAAATAAATGAAAAATATCAAAGAACTTAGATAACTATTTGGAAAAGAAACATTGCAGGAGAGTGAAATTAGAAATTGATATGTTAAATGTAGTTTATGTGAGATGTAGGATAGATTTTGTTTCTGAAATGCATTATTTTTGATTAACAAGATTGTGACAGGAAAGATGACAGTATCCCAGGAGGAGAAGTTGGAGCCAAGCCGTAGCAGTCCTTCGAGTAAAGAAATAGGGTTGTGGTCAGTGGGCATGCAATGTAGCGCACCAAGTCACTAGTCAGTGGTAATCTTTATCAGACAAGAGTACTTGTTGTGAAGATTGAGTAGAGATGGGTGAAGGTTTCCAACCTAGCCAAATATAATTTGATACATAATTCTGGCATTTGTAAATACAAATGTAAAATACAGGCTTGTTTCTTGAATGTAAGAAAAATACTGTAAAATGTTGAACTTCAAGATTGTAGCAACATTGCCATCTGCTGTAAGGAAAACTAAATCAAGCATTTCACATCTGTTCTTTGAAATTAAAATCATGTCTTGTATGTTCTTTTGATCTACAGAGCTCGGAGTCATTATGTCTGGACTAGCACATTCTTTCTATTGTTTTAAGGCTAAAGTTAATGACCAGAATTTACATGTGGAATGTCCTTTATTGCTTTAAGTGTAAAATAATGTAAATGCAGTTTCTGTGTGGCCTGGGAACCAGGAAAGTGTCAAAATGATGTAATGTGTATACTGGGAAACCCTTCAAAAACATGATGTAATCTAGGAGGGCACAGCAGAAATGTTTGTTACTGATTTTAAAAACTATTGCTCAGAAAGAGACTGTAAGCATTTTTGTCTTGATATCCAAGTTATCAGCACTCTGCCTGTGTCTTAAGTAAATTTTCTTGTAGAAATAGCTACGATTATAAAGATTAGACTAAGTGTTTTTCTGTTATGTTAGAACTGTACTACTGAATTATTTTAAGTTTCTGTGTGATCTCTGAACTCTTGAATGGCACTGTGGTGTAGTAGTATTGTCTTGTGTTTTTAGTATTTATTATTAAATATTTTGAAAAACATTTAAACTGTGGCTGGTTTATGTAGAGATAATTTAAGCTCTAGAGTACATGGCATGCTTATAACTGATCCTGTAATAAGCCCTAAGCCTTAAGCCTGTTTAGTCACACTTACTATTGGATAATAATATTGCACAGTGATAATTGTACACCCTTTTAAGGGCCTTTGGGTAGCTGATAATTATTAGCTGGTGGTGGCAGGAATTACTATCGTATAGTCTGGGTATAGGGGCACAGCTGGAGATTCTGTATCAGCCTTTCCCAGGAGTGTATGTGAAGTTGTATAAATACTTATCTCAAAGTGTGTGTGTGTGTGTGTGTGTGTGTGTGTGTGTGTGTGTGTGTGTGTGTGTGTGTGTGTGTGTGTGTGTGTGTGTGTGTGTGTGTGTGTGTCAGCTACTTGGGCAGGGACATGAAGCACTGGTTGGACAGAAAGGGTACTGGAGGTTTTAGTTTGCCAGCTAGGCTGAGATCTGGACCCTATAGCTGTGCCAGTGGGGAGTCTTATTGGGGACCTGGGGAGCAAGGGAGCAACAGCCCCGGACTGACTGTGATCTCTGTGTGCCCTTAAGGGAAATTGCACTTTACTTTGTGTATCTGTTGTCCTTTCCTCTCATATGAGATGCCCTCTCTGGTGTTAGTGGTGAGGATTGAGGCTCCTTGAATCCTGGGCCAGGGCATGGGCGTCACATGTGATTTGCAGTGGTTGGGATATCCACATCATATATTAAGTAGTTGGCAAATACTAATTAGCTTGTAGTGGTGTGGGTAGAGTGAATCCTATAACTTATGTACAGTGATCTCTGAAGGTGTTTTGTACTCTAAATCAGCCATGCAGTAAATACTGAGAGTTCAGATCATGATTCTTTTATTTCTTTTCTTAGCTTAGTTAGTCAGGGAGTGCAGGCAACATGTCAGCAGAGGAGTATGGAAAGCTGACAAGGAGCCAGCTGGTGGAGGTGTGCCAGGCTGGGGGACTGGTGCATGGAAACCTGACTAAGGCAGACCTGATTGCAGCCTTGGTTACAGCTGCATCAGAAAACAGCATCCAGGAGGATAATCAGACTGGCAGTGGAGATACAATATCCTCAGAGAATGGACAGCTCAACCTTTCTGCAAAGGACAATCAGACTGGCAGTGGAGATACAATATCCTTGGAGAATGGACAGCTCAACCTTTCTGCAGTGGACTTAAAAATCCAGCTGGAGCTAAAGAGACTTGAGTTGGAGGCCAGGCGTTTGGAGATAGAAGCCAAAGAAATGGAGCATCAGAGGAGGCATGAGAGGGGAAATGCTGACTTTCGCCAGAGTCGTGGAGGTAATGGGGAAGGGAATAACTGGACCCCAGACCACAACAGGTCAGTAAATTTCTTTCGCAATTTAAAGTGGGGGATAATTTTGATAGTTTCATTTGTATGTTTGAGAGGGTATGCAAACAGTATAGTGTTGACCAAAGGCTTTGGGTATGGTTCCTGACCCCCTTATATGGTAAAGCTGTAAATGCATTGGCTAAAATGTCTGACCTTGTATGTTTTGATTATACTGCTGTAAAAAATGTATTTTAGAAAGTTTTAAGCTAACACCTGAAATGTATAGGAAAAAGTTTCGTGAGCATAGACGCAAGGCAGATGAAAGTGTGGGTGAATATGTTGCTGAACTGAACACTTATGTTCATAGCTGGGTGAGTGGATGTCAGGTCATCACTTTTGAAGGGCTGTCAGACCTTTTGGTGATGGAACAAGCCCTTAGCACTTTGCATGAGGACATGAGGATCTGGTTAGCTGACAGACAATGTGCTACTTCAGATGAGTTGAGGAAGACGGGAGACCTATACCTAGCCAGCAGGGCAGCCCTGCACAGGAAGGGGACCCCAGTACTGCTCATGGGTCTAAAGGAACCCATGGTGGGCAGCACAGACTGCCACAACAGAATCTTCCAATAGCAAGGGAAGCCACTAGTCCAGGTACATGTCCAGGAGCTAGGGTTAAATGTTTTGAATGCAACCAGTGGAACCATGTGGCATACAGGTGTCCACGGAGGCAAGGGGGGAACCAAAGGTGAGAGAGCCAGTAAGCGGGAAAGACAAAATGCCAATAGTAGGTTGTCTTGGGACAACAAGGGTACCAAACTACCACCAGAGGCTATATCCTATTGTAGTGAATAGCAAAGAGGCCATTGCCAAGAGAGACACAGCCTCTGATATAACCATTGTAAAGCCTGCAATGGTTACAGAGGAGCACTTTTTGCCTGGGCAGTCTACTCCAGTCAGGGCTTTAGGAGAGATCCCATTCCAAATACCCTTGGCTAGGGTTCACCTTGACTGGGAGAGTGGGAAAGGAAGCCAGCAAGTAGGTGTGTTTGAGGATATACCTGCAGATGCCCGGATAGGGAATGATTTTGATAGTGCAGTACCCTGTGCTTGTGCAGTTACATGCAGTCAGGCTTGGAGACAAGCAGGTAAGTCTGGTAGCCTGGGGGAGACCCAGGCAGACTGCATGCTTACAGCCAGGACTGGTGAGGTGGTTACTTCAGGGAGGGAGCTACTCTGCAGCAGTGAAACTGAAGGTGAGCCACAGCTGCTTGTGGGTACTGATGGTCCCTTGGACAGAGTGACTGAAAAGGTAGAGGTGAGTAGTAGTACCCAGGCTCACAGTGAGGCACCACTGTCAGAGGATGCCATACTTCCTGTGGAAGGGGAGCTGGGAAGGGTTACAAGGAGGGAGTTGAGACAGGCTCAGCTCTCGGACCTTACATTGCAAGGCCTGAGGCAGTTAGCTAGGGAGGCACCTGATTCTCAAGAGAAGGGGGAATCTGTATACTGGGACAAAGGGTTACTATACAGAGAGTTGACCCCTGAGGGAGGGCTAGAAGTTGAGAGAGTACACCAGTTGGTAGTGCCTAGAGCCTACCATCTGGCACTTCTAGCCATAGACCATGATATTCCCTTTGCAGGTCATATGGGCATAAAACGTACAAAGAGGCATATTATGCAGAACTTCTATTGGACTGGAATTTCCAGAGATGTAACAGGGTACTGCAGGACCTGTGAGCAGTGCCAAAAGGTAGAAAAGGCAGGAGACAAGGTGAGAGCTCCTTTGATACCTTTGCCTGTGATTGTGGAGCCATTTCAGAGGGTAGCTATGGATATTGTGGGTCCTCTGACTACCCCAAGTTCCACAGGGAAAAAGTCTATCCTAGTGGTAGTGGATTATGCTACACGATACCTTGAGGTGGTGTCTTTGTACTCCATTGAGGCAGAGAAGGTGGCAAATGCTTTGTTAGAGATTTTCAGCAGGGTATCTTTCCCAAAAGAAATACTGTCTGACAGAGGTGCCGATTTCATGTCAGACCTGCTGGCTTGTCTGTGGAAGTCCTGTGGGATGAAGCACATGAAGACCACCCCCTACCATCCCCAGACTAATGGTCTTGTTGAGAGGTTAAACTCTAAAATCAAGTCCATGCTATGGACATTTGCAGATCAGTTTAAGAGAGAGAGTGGGACAAATATTTGCCCCATCTGTTGTTTGCTTACAGAGAGGTTCCCCAGGAATCCACAGGTTTTTCACCCTTTGAGTTGCTGTATGGCCATAGGGTGAGGGGACCTCTAGATTTAATTTGAGATGAGTGGGAAGGTGAGTGTGAACCTCACAAGGAGTCTGTTGTGGCATATGTCCTAAACCTCAGGACAAGGCTCAGGGAACTCATGGGCTTGGCCCAGGAGAACCTGGCAGAAGCCCAACAACAGAAAAAGGTGTGGTATGACAGAAATGCTTGAGCTAGAGAGTATGCTGTGGGGCAGCAGATAATGGTTCTCATTCCTGTCAGATACAACAAGCTGCAAGCAGCTTGGGAGGGACCCTACAATGTGGTAAGAAAGGCAAGTGATGTTAATTACATGGTGGAACTGCTAGGCAGACAGGAGGGGCACAAATTGTACCATGTTAACATGATGAAACTTTACCATGATAGGGAGGCCCTTGTGCTGAGCATTTGCAATAGATTGCAGGAGTCTGAGGGAGATTTGGGGACTGATCTCCTCAGTGAGGCTCAGGCTGGTACCTCAGTGGAAGGGGTAGCAATGTCACAGAAACTATCTCCTATCCAGGTTTGAGAAATCCCAGAAGTGTTGCAGGAATGTGGGGACATTTTCACTGGGAAACCAGGGTGCACCCACCTGGCAGGCCCCTTATAGGGTGTCTGAGAGAGTCAAACAGACTCTGAGGGAGGAAGTACAGGAGATGTTGGAACTAGGGATGATTCAAGAGTCCAACAGTCCCTGGGCCTCCCCAGTGTTGTTGGTCCCAAAGAAGGATGGCAGAACCAGGTTCTGTGTGGATTACAGGAAATAAAATAGCCACACCGAGTCGGATGCTTACCCCATGCCTAAGACAGATGAGGCCCTAGAGCAGCTGGGAGGGGCTACGTATCTTACAACCATTAATCTTACCAAAGGTTACTGGCAGGTACCCTTGACTCCCAGTGCTAGAGAGAAGTCAGTCTTTGTGACTCTTTTTGGCTTGTATGAGTTCACAAAGATGCCCTTTGGGATGAAGAATGCCCCAGTGACTTTCCAGAGGCTGGTAGATAATATCCTAGCAGAAGCAGGAGGGTTTACCCTTGCTTACCTAGATGATATTGCCATCTACAGCCATTCCTGGCCAGAACACCTTCAGCATGTCAGGGAGGTGCTGGGCAAACTACAGAGGGCAGAGTTGACCATTAAGCCAAGCAAATGACAAGTGGGTATGGCGGAGGTCTCCTACCTAGGACATAGAGTGGGGAGTAGTAAGATAAGGCCAGAACCTGTCAAGGTGGAAGCTATTCAGGCATGGCCTACACCTGTTACCAAAAAACAGGTGAGGGCATTCTTAGGGACAGCAGGGTGCAAACGAAAATTTGTCTCTAGTTATAGTACCATAGCTGCTCCCCTCACAGACCTTACAAGGAAGAACAGCCAGATAAGGTAGCGTGGTCCCAGCATGTGAGCAGGCATTGCAGAAGCTTAAAGAAGCTTTGGGAGGACCCCCTTTGTTAGCCAGTCCAGATTACATAAAATAATTTATTGTGCAAGTGGATGCTTTGAACCATGGGGTGGAGGCTGTACTTAGCCAGATTTCTTCAGAGGGGGAAGAGCACCCAGTTGTTTATCTCAGTCATAGGCTCCAACCCAGGGAGGAATGCAATGCAGCTGTAGAAAAGGAATGTCTAGCCATAGTGTGGGCACTGCAGAAACTTCAGCCTTATTTGTATGGAAGGAAATTCACTGTAATGACAGATCACAGCCCCCTAACATGGTTAAACAGAGCCAGCCAGCAAAATGCCAAGTTGCTAAGATGGAGCCTGGGGTTGCAAGCATATGATATGTCAGTACAGCACCACAGTGGGTGTAGCAATGCCAGGTTAATGAATAATTCATGAGGAGGCCTATATAAGAGAGGCTGTATGTATGCACACATTTGTATTTGTTTGGTCTGAAGAAGCCTTATAGGTGAAAGCGCTTACCATTTTTGTTAATAAAAGTGTTTTTTCGATTATATGGTGTGATTAACAGAATTGTGTTTGCACCAGGGGATTTATACTACAACAGTGGAGAGACTTTTTATCATCTAAAGATTTTTTGCTAGCTGTGGTTTGTTCCTGTGGATGTCCTATACCTTTTACATTATTTTTATTTTTTACATCGCTGGAACATTTACTCAGTGGTGGTGCCACTTCATTTTACTGGTTTTATACATACAATTAATGTTTATTTTACTTAATCGAGTGATCGACTCAGTAAGAAAAATATTCCTGTCCATGAAAACTCTTGAATCTTGTGAAAAGAGGTTATGTTCCCTTCTGGTTATATGGATGGAAACATTAGACTTCCTTTCATAAAATTTTGCAAATAATCATGAATGATGTCTGTTAATTTCTTCTGCACGTATCATATTATGCCGTGTTCATCCATCAGTTTAAAATGACAGTCCTTCCATCATTTTCCTGTAGACTTAAGAACAAATGCATATCTTCATTTCTATCCTTAAATACAAATATTTGCCTGCATATGAAATCCTGTAATTTTATTATATTTTTATTATAAAATTCCCTTTGTATTTCTATGCTCCTCAACTCCATCAGGCTGCTTATTGAGTGTAAGTCATAAGCTAAACTGTGATAAATATCTGTTTCATTTTCCTTCCACCATTTTAGCATTACATGCACATCATCTTAAACTTCTGTTTCCATGAATTCCACCATTCACTCCATGTTTGACAACACAACCTTATATTTAAATTTTTTTTCATAAGAAGGCAATGTCTTGCCTAAACCATCCATGTGTGCATAACCACTTATTCAGTCACTATATACCTTTCCTGGTGAAATCTTAATAATGTTGTCACTAAAGTAACTTAAAACTGCCCTGTAATCAGAGAAGACCACATCACTGAAGTAGACTATGTTTCCTTTAGTTCATGACAAAACGGAATCAATTTCCAAACAACAGTAACCATTACTCCATGTGAAGTACCATGTTGGAGCAAAAGTGAAATTTCCTAACTTAACAATTTCTAACCATTCTTTTATATCTGCTCTATCCTTTATATTTTGAAAGTGCATACTTAAGTCACCCAGCTGTATGATTTTATGTATTTATCAGCAAAAAAAAATTTACAGATGTACGAGTTTGCTATTATATATTAAATATATAAAAACAATGAATATTGAAAATATTTGGGTGAGGGACAAAGTGAATAAGAAATGTACGTGCTGGCCAGAAAAGTTTGCTATTTGGGCAATGCAACAATCTCAATAGGAGGGCTGAAGAAGCTCTGCCCTGCTGAAGTTTCTAATCAAGATCTTTTTGGTAAGGGTTTATCTGAATTAATTGTTGTTTTAGCTTTTTTTTCTTACTTGTTCTTTTCTTTTTATGTTCATAGAAATATGTTTATAATGTATATAATCATTCTATTTTGTTTGCCTTACAGTGCTATTTTTGTAAATCCAATGCTTAATGGTGCGTTGAGTGATTTTATCTTGCTTGACAGAGAAAGATCAGAGCACAAACCTATGAACCAAGACTCTGGCCAGGAATATATCCCACATCAATTTATTTCATACAAAATGTCAACAAGATGAGCGCTTTTGTTTTTCCACATAAAAATGTCATCAGATAAAACATAAAATAATCAACTAATTCTTAAATACAAACGAGTTTCAAAACAACCAATCATTTTTTGTATTACTGCCAAGCCTCTAGTAGAGGCTCAAGAAATTTAAAAATATATGCCATAACTCACAGAATTCCTGCAGTTACTGTATGGTATTAAAGCTGATCAGTACCACATAAATGTAAAAACACATAGAAAATACACATAAAATACATAACCATATGTAAAAATAGGGATAAGACCATTTTCAACCATTACAAATTATTGCCTTTCACGGTCTTTAAGTTTCAATAGACAAGGTATTGAAACATATTCATTTCAACCCCGGCCAGTTGATCGCATTCAAGCGTACAGCCAGTACAGCTCACATTTCTCAAAGCCCATGGTCCACCCCTTTCATATGAAATTATTTGTTCCAAAACACTAAATTTAAAATCATGACCCAGGTTTTCTTTAATATGTTTATAAAGAGCGTTGATTTCTTTATTAGTTTTTATGTCATACAAATGTTCTTAAATTCTAGCTCTCATTTTCTTATATAAAAACCCGGGCATGAAACACATTGAGCACAGTAAACAACTCCATTTGAATTGCAGTTAAATCTTCAGTTTAATCTAATTATTGAGTCATTCACTGTTAGTTTGTTGACAAGTATATGCTTACAATGAGCAAAATGTCCACATTTGTTCATATCACCGTTCTTGTTTCTCTGTTTGCTGCTTTTCAAAAACAGATTTCAAGTTAATAGCTTTCTTATATACAACAATAGGTCTTTCTCCCACCAAATCTTCTATCGCTCTCTCATTATTTAGTATGCGCCAGTTTTTCTTCAAGAATACTTTTTATACTTTTACTTTCATGACTGTACATGGTGATAGATGCATGTTTAAAAATAAGCTTTGTATTCCTAGTACTTACATCCATACTCTCAGTAATAACAGATAATACATTATACCCAACAGATGTCAATTCATTTGATTCACTGCCTAAAATAGGGGTGAAATACTTATGCTCCCATTTACTGATAACACCCAGCATCAAGGTATCAATAAATTTTGTTGGGTAACCTCATTTTCTGAACATATCTTCCAGCAGCAAACATTCATTCCAAAACATTTGATCTAAAGTTATCATTCAGGCAGCTCAGACAAATTGCCCTTTTACTACAGCCTTCTTCTGGTTAAGTGGAT
This sequence comes from Protopterus annectens, assembly GCF_019279795.1. NCBI lineage: Eukaryota > Metazoa > Chordata > Ceratodontiformes > Protopteridae > Protopterus > Protopterus annectens. The sequence goes on from NC_056737.1 coordinate 142,058,163, forward strand.
GGGAACTGGCAAAATGTAGGAAACTATTAGAGTATGTTGGTTTCCTATAAATATTTGAGAGAAATCTTCTATTTGTGGGGTCTTTCATTAACCATATATCTGTATATGCTATCTGCATTTCATGGACTTCACTTGTAAATGCTAAAAAAGTTGTGGTTTGATTCAAATAACTTATAAAATGAGTAACTGCATCTTTAGCCCCATCCTATATGATAAAACATCATCCAAAAAGTGTGTATAAAAAGTACATGATACAAATAATTCAGAATTAAAAATTTACTTCTTTTCCCATTGTACCATGTCTGTATTTGCAAAAAGTCCCCCACTTGTTGAGCCCATAGCAACACCTCTGCATTGTAAGAATAGTTATTTTTTCAAACATAATAAAATTATTTTTTAAAACAGTTTCATACAAGTTGCTATTTTCCTGTGTCAAACCTTTTCATATAAAAACTTGATAAAGCATTCTAAATCTGTCTGATGCAGGATGACAGTATATAAATCCTTCACATCGATGGTAACAAAAATATATGAATCTTTATATGGTACCCTATCAATCTCCTTAAAAAATTTCCAGGAGTCATGACAAATGTGTTTTTCTTGTAATACTAGTCCCTTTAACTTCACATCCAGGTATTTAACCAATGGGCCAGTGATGGTACCCCGAGTGTCCACAATAGGACAGATCTGGGGTAGCTCAGCATTTTTGTGTATTTTGGAGACTCCAAATATGGATGCAACCATTGCGTTGGCTACATTCAAAAACTGATAATCATCAATTGTAATATTTTTATCAGTAAAAAGATCTTCTATACTACATCTGAGTTTTATCTGAACAACATTATACTCATTTAATGACACCTTCTTGTATGTGTCATCAATCAAAAGTAATTTCTACCGAAAGGTAAAAAAAAAAAATTTTGTTCCCAATTTTGTATCCAATATGAGTTTTGACGAAATGAAAAGATTGCATGAGCTTGAGGTTAATAATAACATAAGAATTGTAAAGCCTGATAAGTGGGAGGGGGTTATGGTAATGGATAGGTGTGATTATTCTGCAAAGATGACATTATTTTTGATTGATGACAAATGAAAGGGGTGGACCATGGGCTACAATTCAACAGGGGCTTGGCAGTAAGACAAAAACTGATTGGTTGTTTTGAAACTCATTTAGTATTTAAGAATTAATTGATTGTGTATGTTTTATCTGATAAAGTTTTTTATGTGGAAAAATGAAAGTGCTTATCTTGTTGACATTTTGTATGAAATAAATTTATTTGGCCTGTCTTCCTGTGTTCACATCTTGACTGTAACGTTTTGCTCTGAAGGTTGTTTATCTTACTTAAGGTGATTTGCAGAACATGTTCATTGATATAGCAAGTTGCAATATGTTAATAGTTGTTATACAAAAGTGCTGTTCAAAGAAATACATAAAAATAAATACAGTTTGAGGTCTGTGGTGATGACTGCTATTTTGCTCTAAATAATTTCCTAAAACTCAGATTTAGGCTGTAGTCTGATAGACAAACAAGCAGTTCACAAAGATAACTGGACACCCCCCCCCCCAGGTAAAACCTATGTTGTTGGCTGAAACATAGTTCTTCACAAAGTTCATCCTGGTCTGATAGCATTTATATATTGGCCTTTGTAATGTTCAAAGCCTAAGTATCTTCCATGTCCATGTTTAACTCCATAAAACATAATTGCTGCAGAGTTACACTGTTCATCCTGACTTATTTTCTTGCCTTTCTTTATATATTACTGCATATTTTAAATTAATCAGCTTCTCTATTGCAATTTCCTAAACTCTTTGTTTATATTGTTTTATAGCCTTGGAATGTAATCAATGTCATAATTCCATTTTTATCATTATTATAGTAAAGAAAACATTGTTTAACATGTAGCTCAGTTTGAATTAATAAATGAATAATGACCATGACACCATGACGTCCAGAAAGATAAGTTTATTCCCTTGGCACCTTAACCCAAAAGTCTTCCAGGAAGAAAAAAATGTAGTTTATCATCATGGATATGACCTCAAATTATCTATGGTGCATGATCTCAATTATTCTTACTAGGGGTAGTATATAGTTACTGACCATGGGATGGGTAAGGCCAACCTAACACCAGATGGGATAGGTTATTTTGAGCACCAAAAGGGAAATTGGATAGGCTTAAAATAGCTCACAATGGCAGCTACCCTAGTCCTTATCTATGAAACTTTGAAAGAATTACACATGTTATCTTGATTATTTGCAATACTCAACCACTGCAGCTTGTTTTTATAGATTAGAAAGCATTAATGCTAAAATCCCCATTCAACAGTAAATGTTCTTTAGCTATTTTGGTTTAAAATCAATTTTGTTATGCTCTGAGTACTTTATAATATTAGTTCATTTTTTTGATGGTTGTCAAATACTCACAGCTCATTGCATTTCAGACACTGGTATGGCTCTAGCCTAGATTTCTACATTACCTCATTAAAGCTGTCAGAACATAAATACAGAATATTCTTTTTATCAGCTTTACTCAAACCCATATATGTCAACTCTAGCATCCAACATCGATCTAATCTATATCTCAACCATTCCAAGATGATAGGCTGTATGGAAAAAAGATATCGGTACAAGATCTTGAATAAACTGTCAGCACAATTCCCTACCAATACAGTGTCAGTTTTCAAATCTTGTTTTAGAACTGTCTCACTATCCTCCTAAATCTGGTTAATACAGAACTATAAACACACAATTATTTATAACTCTTCAGCAGCAATCTTAACTTTAGTTGTCACAGTGGGCATTCACCAATGATTCTGGGATACATTATTTTTAAATTGATAGCTTAGTGAATTGTTCTTCATTTCAGGGGGACATACACAATGGAATTTAGATACCATTAAGTCACTTTGCTGTAGACTGTTCTACTGAGACTTTGCTATTAATATCATCAGTTTTTATCCAGTATTTGAGGTTTTATTTGTACTTCTTAAAATCATAGTTTCTTAATCACCATTAATTTATATTGTATTATATAAACAAAAAAAAAACTGTTTTAAGGAGCAATAAAATAAATTTTAATTTCATGAGCTGATATTCTAGGAACTGTTCCAGTAGCCATTAAATATATATCCAAGTCATTTCTGTGATTCTGTTGTAAATTTTTACTGATCTAAATATAATAAAAGGTAAAAGAGTTATAGGATCTGAACACTAAACATAATGAGAATTGCAGGTTACAGGTTGTTCCAATATCCAGAATTCATAGTCCATATTTTATATATCTATATCTATAGCTATCTATTTATATAGATAGATAGCTATAGCTATAGATATCCATACTTGTCAACTGTCTAGATTTTCGAAGAATGTCCAGATTTTTACCTCATATTTTTGGTCTGTTTCTCATAAAATGTGTGCTTTTCTGGCAAATCACTGGGATTATTTGAGAACTGAAGTCATTAAATAATGACATAGATTTCAGTTTCAGACTTTATATCCTTAAAAAAATGCATGATAACACAAACCCTGTTATTCTAGCAACTTTTTAAGTTTATAACAGCAATTTTTAAATCTGACCCCATTTTTGAGCCTTTGTCCCACCATCATGTCAGGCTGTCCAGATTTCTTGCACTAAAAGATTGAGAGGTATGTAGATATCTGTGTGTGTATATATATATATATATATATATATATATATATATATATATATATATATGGGTCTACTTCTAAATTTCAAACTTTTACAAGTCGAGACCATAAGATCTAAAGATCTAACTTGTGAAAGTTCAAACAGTTTAAGTGGAAATCACAGTACAGCTCAGAATGGTATATTTACTGTTTTCCTCACTGTAGTGTAGGTTCATAGGTAGGTACTAGGCTATCTGCCTGAGGGTATTTATAAGCCTAGCCAGAGTGTGTCGGCTTTCGCCACCCCATTGATTAATTAACTAATCCCCTGTCAAGCAGAGCCAATGAAGTGATCCCATGGGTGTATTTTCTGTTACCCATCCACTTGTCAAGGTTTCTCTTGAAGACTGTTAGTGAAGGGCTCTGCCTGATGTAATTTGGAATTTTGTTCCAAAGCATGGGGAGTCTCTGTGACAGGAATCTATCCCTCCAGCATGTTCTATTTATTGTTGTGGCGAGGTTTAGCTCACTAGAGCGCATGGCTCGTAGTGACTTGGATTTCTTTAGGTGGAACATGTCCATCAATTCTGAGTTGGATATGGCTTTGTAAGTCAGGCAGAGATCACCTCTGAGTAAGTGATATGTACAGCCAGAGTTTTTTCAGTCGGGCTGCATAGGACATATGTTTGAGGCCAGTAATCCTCTTGGCGAGGTACTTTTGTGGTCTTTCCAGCTGTTGGAAGTGTCTTGTGAGGTACATCACAGATGGGGCATTGTACTCTATGATGGGTCTAATGAGTGACGAGTAGAGGGGCACTATAACCTCTTTATTTCTAGATGCAAACCCTTTAATAATTAGATGGGCCACATAGAAGGATTTCCTAACTACTTTGGCAATATGATAGTCAAAGGCGAGATTACTATCTACCTAGGTACCCAGATCTCTTATTACCTCTTCTGTATTAAGGGGGCTGCCACCTATGTGGTAATTTGTGGGTGTTTTGTTTTTCCCAAATGGGATGACTATGCATTTTTTTGGCATTTAGCTTGAGGCCATGACTTTGACACCAGGTGTCCGTCTCAGTAAGGCCCTTTTGGAGGATGTCCGTGTCAGCCAGAGAGTCAATTATGGCTCCCAGTTTGCAGTCATCTGTGAACTTGGTTAGCCATAGTTCTCCTGTGTTTGCCTATACTTCTGAGAAGTATATGCCGAACAGTAGGGGTCCCAGGACCGAGCCTTGTGGGACACCACTTGTGACTGGTTTAGAGTCGGACCAGGAGCCCGCTATTCTTACCGTGTGAGTTCTGTCTGTAAGCCAGTTGGCAACCCATCTTGTGACGTAGGGGTTTATGTTCAGGCTGGTGAGTTTTTCTGTAATACCCAAGTGGGGAATGGTGTTGAAAGCCTTGGCGAGGTCAAGGTAGGCTGTGTGAACCACCTTTCCCTCATCTATGGCCTTGGTGACTGTCTCAAAAAAGTCAACCAGGTTTAGTAGGCATGATCTGCCCTTAACAAAGCCGAACTGGGTCGGGTCAAGTGTTTGGAGGTTCCCAATGTCTTTGTTAATGAGTTCCATGATAATGCGCTCCATAGCCTTGCAGACCAGGCTAGTCAGGCTTACTGGATGATAGTTACCAGGGTCAGTTGTGGCCCCTCCTCTGTGAAGAGGAATAACCATTGCTGTGCGCCATTCCATGGGCACGTAGCCTGTGGAGAGGCTGAGGTTGAACAGCATGTTTAGGTGGGGGGTTAGTTCGTTCTGTAGTTCATGCAAGACGCAGCCTGGGACATCATCTGGTCCCATTGAAGCTGTATTTTTGGCTTTTGAAAGGGCTGTTTTCACCTGTGCATCTGTGATATTTGGGACACTACACTTTTCTGGTATTGTTGTGGGCCCTTTTGGAGGTGAGAGGGGGGTGAAGTTTGAACTGAATCTATCTGCCAGGATGTTGGCAATATCAGTAGGTTCAGTATATTTTCTGCTATTTTGCACTAGTTCAGTGCATATCTGTGAGTTACCACTTAGATTCTTAACATAGCTAAAGAAGGCTTTGTGGTTATCTTTTGAATCCTTGGCTATTTTTGTTTCCAAGTTAGCCTTGGATGATTTCATGAGGGGCCTTAGTTTCTTATTGATACTGATCAGGGATGTCTTTCCTTCTTGGGATTTGCTTTTTTTCTGAACTAGTTTCCTCCTTCTATTGTATATCCTGTTTATTGCAGGGGTCCATCAAACTGGTTTCCTTCTCTTAGAGGAGTGAGTCTTGGTTTTGCTAGGGAAGGCACAATCCATGCATCCTTGTAGGTGCTCATAGAGTGCATTTGTAAAGGTTTCTGCATCTTGGGCAGCATTATCCTTTAGCGTGGAGGCTGTGAAACTTACCACCTCTGTCTTAAGTAAGGTGAAGTTTGCTTTAGAAAAGTTTTTTACTGTGGTTTCCTTAGTTGAGGGTGGTAGTAAGGCGTGGACATCCAGAGTGATTAGTTTATGGTCTGATCTAACCAGTGATGGGTTGACCTCCATTGTGGAACACCTGTCGCCCATGTTGGTGATGACCAGGTCCAATATGTTTTCACCTCTGGTAGGGGAGTTTACCAGCTGATCCAGGGCATTTGAGTTGATGAATTCCAGGAAGCACTGGGCCTGGGAATTTGTACTCGAGTAGTTTTCCCAGTGAATGGTAGGGTAATTGAAATTGCCCAATATCAGGGTGTTCAGTAGGACCTTCATGTTTTCCAGTGTTTCCAGAAAGGAGTTCATGTAAGAGTATGATCGTGGAGTTCATATATTTAATTACCAGGAGGTGTGGGAGGTGCAGGGGGGCTTACCCCCCTGCAAAAATGTATTTTTTTTTTTTTTTATTTAAATTTTGAGCTTTCACAAGTTTGATCTTATGGTCTCAACCATAAGAAATTCAAACTTGGGAAAGTTTGAAATTTAGACATCGACCCATATATATATGTATATATATATATATATATATATATATATACATTCAGATACATGTACACACACAGAGTGACATACGTGTGGCATACATTTTATCAAAAATGAAGTTATTGAACAGAAAAAGCTAGTAGAGCTGATCAAAACACATTTCATTGAATGTATTTTTTTGTTGTTTGAGATCATGATACAGAGAGATTGGGGAATTTGCACTTTACTCACTGTAGTGCAATATCAGAGTTGGTATATACAATTAGCAGGGGGTATGGGGAGAACGGGGCAAGCCTGCAGAAACTCTTTTTTTTTTCCATTTTCGATGGGCAGTTTCTCAACCAGTTTTGTTCATTCAGATGCCTTTCTTTTGATGTTTTTCAATGTATGAACATCCCTCCATATATATATATATATATATATATATATATATATATATATATATATATATATATATATATATATATATGTGTGTGTGTGTGTGTGTGTGTGTGTGTGTGTTTGCGTGTATATGTATATCAATATCTGTATCAAATAGAGAAAGAGAAACAAATATATATGCATAGATGGATAGATACAGATATATATGCACACACACACCACACACACACAGACACACACACACACACACACACACACACACACACACACACACACACACACACACACACTAACAAGCAAAGGCAGCTAACACAAAAGGCTTTCATTAATATAAATCCTTTAATGCAATAAACACAAGACCGGCAATAGGAACTGAAACAGAAAGGTAAGTGGAACTTAAAACATTTGGAGACTTAAAAAACTTCTCTTATGCAAAGTAACATGAGGTAATACAGCCACCATTGGGGGAATTAGTTTGACTAAGTGGCAATGCTGCTAGCCTCAAATGCAGCTTGTACTTGACTTCAGACTTCAGCAAAACAAACTGCAATTAAATGCAAAATTTCTCTTTTCCATGATTTGCAATGGTGAGTGTTCATGACCATGTAATTATACAATGCTCCTAGTCTGTATCACAGTCTCACAATTGTACAGGGTTACAGATTTCTTCCACCAGATCTCATTCTGAGGAGCAGACTGGATTGTAGTCTGAAGCAAATCAGCACAAATCTCTTCCACCGGGTCTTGTCCCGGTGAGAGGTAATGGTAAAAGTATGTAGAAGGTAAATCAGCATACAATCTCCCTCACTAGACCTCCCACTGGTAAGTTATAATGATGCTGAATGACTAAAGAAATAAATTAGCATGCAGTTTCTTTTTCCAAACCTCCTGCTGGAGTGGGGCTTTGATTTTCTTATCGTGTGCATCTTTTCTTAATAGTCAGACTCACAGAGGGAGCATACCAATAAATTGTTTTTTATTTTTAAAGGTAGTTAATGGTCTTTAGCACAATAAAATAAGAACTTTGATATACTGCTTGTGTCTTTGTAAAAAATGTGTAACTCAAAATATCTCAGTTGAACAACGGTATAAGCTTTACACCCCCTGATTTGCTTTAGTAATTCATGCTAACTTTAACCCTACCCCTAACCCAAACTGTACAGCTTAGCTTAAAAAAGCCCTTTCTGTAAAACTACCACTACGCAAGAATGCTCAGACACTCACTCCCATGCATACAATAAATCTATCCCCTTACCCTAACCCTAAAACACTCCCACAAACACTACACAGAAACATCTAGCCCACCAGCCCTGAAGTTGCCCAATAAAATGTTTGCACAAACAGCTTTTCACTCAAAATGGACTACTGTTCACTTTCATCTCACAAATTAGTGTCACCTAAGTGAATAATAACAATATAGCTATAAAGAAAGCATCATACCACCAGTCATAGCAAAAAAATGATTGCAAGTCAGTTCAGTGAAACAGCAGCATGCATGTTCCTGCACATGGCCAGAGAGGAACATAGAACAAAAATGTCTGCTTGTTTGTTTGTTTGTTTTGCAGAGGGAAGCCCTAGACACCCTCACTTCCCCCACACAACCTCTGCTGCTTTTTTTTCTACTAACTCCAAGATTGCACAACAGTGGGGAAAAAGCATAATCCCTATTCCTGCTGTGCCTTGGTCTCATACTCTTGCAGTTGTCCATCTGATAATTCAGTCAAACAGACTCAGCAGCTGCCAAAAAACAAAGAATGACAAAACTAAATGCTCCTATTAGATAGATAGATAGATAGATAGATAGATAGATAGATAGATAGATAGATAGATAGATAGATAGATAGATAGATAGATAGATAGATAGATAGAAAGATAGGAGGATAGCTAGATGGATAGACAGAGAGATAGATAGGTAGATAGCAGCATAGTGGCAGCTGATTCATTTAAAATGTACTAGCTCAGAAGGCTGTGTAGCATAGTGGTGGATAGTGCCACTAAAGCCCACAAAGGATACTAACTCAGAAACAAACAAGTAGAGTTGATGAGAGACAGCTGTACACAGGGATATTTAAAAACAGTGTCCTGATGTACAGCAGATATGTGATCTTTGGTTCTAAAGAGAATCCTGAGGGAAGTATGCAGTAGGCGTTTCCTATATCAGAAGGAAGAGGAATGGTAAACCATAGGGTACAACTGTGAGGGAAGGGAGCTGATCTCCTTAGAAAAAAATATCGGGTGGATTCATTGCTGACTGTGTGGAAGGATAAGATATCTTCATGTATTCCTGTTGGCAGAATTGTAAAAACAGCTTCTACATTCATTGTTGTGATGTCTCTGCATTTACTGACCAAAAGAAATACTGCACCTGAATGTAAGCAAACATTATTTTTAAGCTGAACTGTGAGAAGCCTACAGAGCTGGAGCCAGTGAAGAGAATTTATTTATACTGCAGACTGTATTGATATGTATGGACTGCATTTTCCTCTTTTCTGAACCTTATGTATTGCAAATAAACATGAATTTCAAACTGGAATGCTGGTTCCAGTGACCATGTGTTACAAAAAATAAATAAATAAATAAACTACATTGCTATTTTCAGCAGGCAACTACTGCAGTCTTTTTATATGGCGACTTTCCCAAAAGCTGTAAGTTCTGCTTGTGTTAGATTCCCCACAAAATTGAGTCCATGCAATGCCAAACTACAGAATAAATCTGTGCTGTGATAAGGAGTTTGTAAATTACACTGGGTGTAGCTGACTCTACGGTGAGACCAGTTCTCATGCTTACTGACTATGGATTCAGGATTCTAGTAGAAAAATGGGGAAAATGGTTTAGGCATTAATAAAACTGGCTGCTGCCCTTCAGGAGAGATGAGCAGACTCTGGCCAGTGAACTAAACAACCCATAATCAGTCTCCAGGAATGAAAGAAAGCTGCAGACCAACACATGGCCACTCTTCATAATAGATAGGCCTCCATTGAAGAGGATCTGATTAATCCTGGGCAGCAGATTTTAACCCTGACTAGCTAGCCATCCACCTCAGGGGGATTCTACAAGGCCAGTGCAACACTGAAGAAGCTTGGATTGCAGGGGGCCTAATTGCTTCTGGAAGGTGTGCAGCTAGGGAGAACTGTACTCAGAAAAGTATGGACCAGAACAGTATCTTAAGCACACAACCAGCACAAGAAATGTGGGGAAAACTTTATACATTTATTGGCAATCACAATCCAGGCGACCCAAACAATGGGTTTCACTATTAAAACAGCTTCATCAGTTTATCTAGCAAATCCCCACCACCAAAATGAGTGAATAACTAAATCAAGATGTGATCTGAAGCATTAATTATATTATTCTTCATTTTTCATCGGAGCTATGTCTTCCCTAAACAGCAATTATTTGAATCTTGAAAATAAATTATGATTCTCATCCTTTAATTTTCATTTCACCTAACAAATCTCTTTTTTGCATTCCCATTAATCATGTTACTGTGATTTATGTATACGTGATATTTATGTAAGAGTATATAAAAGACAAATATCAGTGAGCATATTAGGAATTTGTAAAGGTTTTACTTGTAACCACTAAATTGACCTTTTTGTTATTAAAAAGTTCTAAAAATATATTTTGGAAATGTTCCCACCTAACTGGAGAGGCATTGAAAACTCACATGAATCTGGAAGACTGATACACACAACTACAGCAATCTGAAGCAAGAGATTTTAGCAAGATCAGCTTACCTCAAGCACAATCCTATGAGTTTCATAACTGGGGATTTTGTATAGACCAACCGGTAAAATCACAAACAGCAGATATGTTTTGAAACTGTGGTTAGAACTTTGCACAAATAATATTACTCAAATTTGAGGAAATGCACAAAAGACTAAAATTAAGGCTACACACCTAAGTATTCATATAAGAAAAAAATATATCATTTATACATTTTTTTTTAAATTCAACTATCCATTCATAAATTGAAAATCCTACACTGCTACAAATAAATACATACATTTTGTATATTGCATCAATACAAAGTCTCTAAACCATAATGTGCTGTCCCCTGCTTCTATTCTTACTTCACTGACTGCATTGAAACTTCAGTCCCAATCTGACACAAATATAATGCCAAGTATAAAAATAACCTTCTATGGAAGAACTCTGGTATAAACAAACTATATAACAAAGCAAAAACAAAGAAATAGACTGAAAAACCTCAAGTTCCAAAGCTGAACTGAAGAAGTTAAACAAATAACTCAGGAGCAAAATCAAATCTGCCAAGCATACCTCTCAACCACGTAGCCCAAGAATTTTGGACAAATGCAAAGTTTATGGAGGATTAAAGGCCCTAAATTAGAGACACATTTTAAAGATTGCTGACATGATCTTTGAAAGTTGTTACATTGACAGGTTTTACATTAGCATGTTTATGCTCCTCAACTTATAAGTAAGAGTGTGGCATCGAGGTCCAGAGAAGTAATTGTACCACTATACTCAGCCCTCATCAGACCCATTAATGAGTATAATGCCCCCTTCGGTTTGTATCTGGCCCAAACATGTGCAGCAAGTGGAACATCTGCAAAGGTACAGGTCATAAACACAATGTCCTATGCAGATTACCGAAAAGCCCTATCTCTATACCTGGTCTCCTATAGACTACTGAGAGGCAATTTATGCCTGACATACAAGGCATCCCTTGATTCTGCTCTGATGAACCTTTTGTTCATCTGAAAAAGAAACAGCATCACAACTACCAGATCTAAAGACCTAAATGTTTCTTTAAACATAAATTGGACATGTTGGAGGGACAGATATGTATCTCAGAGAATTCTCTGGAATAGTGCCTCCATCGATGTAAAACAAAGTTCTCCCTAACATTATTTCAGATTAACTTGGACCACTGGATAGGAAATTGAAAATTCACTCCTGGTCTGGCACCTATGTCTCTGATGGACAAAGGCAGTCAGTAAATCATGTTATAACTAACAATCAACCCCTATATAAATGTTTAAAACACATAACTTGCGGGACACGTTTGGGTTGCATGGCTAGGCTTATAAAGGACCTAGTGGTCATTAGCCTAGTATAGATCTACCTATGAACTTATACATTTTCTGAAGGATTTGAAGTCTGAAATTCCAAAGTTTTCATTATTTAGTGCTTCGGTCTTCAATAATTTGCCAGAGAAGTATAAATTATTTGGGGAATATACTAAAAATATGAGAAAAAAAATAGACATTCTCAAAAATTCTAGACATTTGAGATGTATGCAAGCAATGTTAATTAGAAAATAAAATCTGACACCTCTGTCAAAGACAACCATGACTCCTTCTTTGACTGTATCAGAAAACTTAGAAATAATTCCCAGCACTGCACTGAGCTGGTAAACAGCAATAACACCCACTCAGCTGCAGAGGAAATAGCCACTATACACACAATTAAATTTAGTTAAAAAATTTCCCCTCCTTTCCCCTCCCAGTTTGCTCAAACTGGACACTGTGTATACCCCCAACCCTAGACCTCCTCTGAGCAAGTCAGAAAGACACTTCCAAGGCTAAAACCTCTAACAATCCATTTTTGGTCCCCTCAGACCTCATTGTTAATGGCCTGGCCTTAGTACTCAACATCCCTGCAGAGTCTACCAGCTACTCTCCAACACCCCTCCCCAAGACTTATTTCATTTTTTTTCCTGGAACCAGTCATGGATCCTGAAGATCTTCTAGTAACCTTGCTTGTCTTTGCTTTCATCCATGGGGAGATTTCTTTTATGACCTATCCATTCTCCTTTCCCCACCCACCATGCTCGTGTTTAAGTCCGAGGGCAGGTCCCCACTTTGGACCATGCCCCCCCTTTAGGAAGCATATAAATGAGTATCATCACACTTGGGATGGGCACATCCATCCCTTCCCTACCACTCTGTCTGGCTCTTGATCCACTAATCAAACCCTGATCAGTTGAACCACAGTCAGGGCTTTATCTCTCTACACCACCAGGGCAGCTTGCCAATGTGCTTTATGTTAAAATGAAGCACTGTCTCACTGACCTACTTGTGAATCTGTTCAGCTCCAGCCTCTCACCTATATCCACATGTAAATCTGCCTCTTGCTCCTTCCTTTATTAACTCCTGCTCTTTTTTTATCCCTCTTCTTCCCATTAATCCCTTTCTTTCTGTTGTTCCCATGTCATGTTTCCCAGTCTCTGTAGTGCTTCATCACTCAGTATTTCATATTTCCCCCACCATACTATTTACCCTCTCTCCAGTTGTCTTTTGGTCTTCCCCCAACTCTCTGGGAACATTTGCAGCCTTGCAAAGGTATGTATAGGAATCCCCAGTCCTGTTTTTCCCAATCAGTCTTCACTTGTTTTTTACGTCCCTTCTCCTTTTCCCTTTCTCCATCCATCATTCCAAGTCATTCTGCAATTTTAGTAGTTTGCTGCCCATTGAATTCACTGACTGTTTTGTAGTACATGCACTATAAGTGAGAGAATAATAATTGTAATTACAATGGTTCAACCTAGTTGTGTGTATGTTGCATGTGTTCTCCTGTATTTTCTTTAATCTCTCTCTCTCTCTCTGTCTCTCCCCTTCTCCAAATTACCAGATATTTGCTCCAATCCTCCCCTTCATTTTCTCTCTCCTATCTCAACTGCTACTGTCTTTGTCTGGTTCCAACTAAGCTCTAAGGTCATATCAAACAAAAACTGGCATTATTTCATGTATGGCTATCTCAGCATTCTCTGACATGCATGCAGTCATATGTGTGCATTAGGAACCCTTACTGTGTTCCTTTCCTTCCCTCTAGTTGTAGTTGTGCTAACTTTTTTCCTTACTTAGGTTCATAGGTGTGCACTAGACTAATAACTACTGAGGCCTTTTTAAGTCTAGCCATGCATACCAAATTTCTTACAAGTTCTGCTGCCCTTGGTAAGTGTAAGAAGGAGTGTGAGGGATAAAACAATTACAAGCAGAATCCTGGGAGATGAACCTTTTACATGCCTTTATAGACATAATTGCCAAGCCAAGGATGACTTTTTTATTCCTCATTCAATTGAGGAAGTTGCATTTGAATTGGTTAGGGATAAACTCTGTATTCAATAAAAGGTCTGATGAATGCTGAATACAGTGGAACAATGACATCCTTGGACCTAGATGCCATAGCTTTATTTATAAGTTGCACAACATAGAAAGATTTCCTCACTACCATAGACAGATGATTATCAAAGTCTAGATTACTGTCTGTGTCCTCAAGTTCCTAACTACTGGGTGATCTCTTAAGGGTGTGTTGTCAATTTGATCATTACCAGGGGTGGCTAACTTCCCAAAGGATAACAGTATACATTTCTTGGTATTTAGTTTTAGGCCGTGGCTCTAACACCAATTATTTGTCTGTGACACCCCTTCTAATAGAGCATTAGTGTTGGTGGGGGATTCTATGACTGCTCCTAATTTGCCATCTTCTGCAAATTTGTTCAGACAGAGGCTCTTGATGTTTTTCTTGACTTCAGAGAAGTAGATGCCAGAAAGGTGTGAGCACGGGACTGATCCCTGAGGGACTATATTGGTGACAGGCCTATTTATAGAGGTGGACTTCAAAATTCAAACTGTGTGAGTCCAGTCTGTGAACCACCTGGCTATCTGCTGGGTGACAAAAGGGTTTATACCTAACCTCTTGTGTTTGTTAACAATGCCTGAGCGGAGTATTATGTCAAATGTCTTGGCCAGGTCAAGGTAGGAAGTGTGAACAATTTTGCCCTTTTCTGTTGCTTTGGTGACCTTCTCATTAAAGTCCACCAGATTAAGTAGGCATGACCTGCTCTTGATGAAACCAAATCAGGTTGATTCCAGTGTCTTGGGGTTTCCTAAGTCATTATTAATCATTTTAATGACAATTCACTACATGGCTTTGCACATGATACTAGTGAAACTTATAGGTCTGTAATTTTCAGGGTCTGTAGATGACCCACCTTTGGGCAGAGTGATAATGGTTGCTGTTCTTCATTCATGGGACATGAGGCCTGTTTGGAAGTTCTGGTTAAAAAATGATTCAAGAGGTCTTGACAGCTCATGTTTCATGCTATCTAAAGGGTGGCCTGGGATATGTTTGGGGCCCATCGATGTATTGTTCTCGGACTTAGAGAGAGCATTGAGGACCTGATCCCTAGTGATAGTAAGGAGAGTTATATTTGATGGTATTTCCTGAGGAGAGACTGGGGGGTGAAAGGGTAATGTCAGAGCTGAATTGGTCTGCTACTAGGTTTGCTATATCTTCTGGCTTCTCTCTTTTTTAATTTCTCAAAGTCATTTGGGTCTCTAATATCATGACGGGAATGGACCCCATTCCTAAGTCAAAGTATGATTAAAGTTCATGAAATTAGTATTGTTTCAGTTTTTGATATCAGCCAGAAGTGCTCTTCGCAGCACCCGCAATGTGCCCAGTAATGACTCCTTCTGCAATTTGTACAGAGTTACATGTATTGATGACACATTTAAATATAATTGTTGATTCTTTTTTATAAGACCTGTTGCTCCTACTACTATTGGAACTGTCTGGGTATCTTTCTTCCACATTGCTCTCATTTCTGCCTGCAAATCCTGATATTTTATGACTTTATGTCTCTCTGTATGCAAGACACTGTAACCAGTGGGTGTAGCAATTTCAATGATCAATGCTACTTTTGTCTTCTTTTCATGGACCACTATATCTGGTTTTCTGGGTGATCCCATGTGATGTAGATTTCATAATTTTCTATGATGCTTTGTGGCTGATGTTTCCAGTGTTTTCCAGCTACTTCAATATTATAATGTTTGCATAACCCCCAGTGCAACAGTCTTGCCACATTGTTATGCCTTTTAGTATACAGTCCTTCTGGCACTAGTATATCACAACCAGAAACAAGATGTACGACCATTTCCAGTTCTGCATTACAAAACCTACATTTGTCTGTTTCTCCAGCATGTTCAATGGACTTTGTAAACCAATGTGTACATAGCCCACTATCTTGGACCGCCAATATTAACCTTTCATCTTCTGGTTTGAATTCACCTCTCCTTAACCATTCCTGCGTTCGATCCTGATCAACATGAAGTTCTTCCAGGAGTTTTCTATACTTGCAACTATATTTATGCATTTTATACATTTCTTGCCTTCTTATCTGATCCTTCACCTTATATTCTTTCTTTTGTTTTTTGGCACATTCAGTTGCTGCCTGATTTTTATCTACTTCTTGTTTGATTTCCATTCCCACTTGACGCAGATATGCTTTTGCTAGACTAAGAAGGGAAGTCATCTTAGATTTATTCTCCTCATGTTTCAAAACTTTCCCTATATTTGGGTCTTGAGAAGTCAATTGATATGTATGCAGTCCTGTGATTGCAGATCTATACATGTAATCATTTTCAAGTAGGCCCAAACCTCCTTTGGAACGGGGAATATATAATCCTGGCATGCATTGATTTTTATAAATCATTTGATGAGCATGAAGCATCCTTCTTGTTTTCTTGTCTAATTTATCCAACACCTTTTGGGGTCAGTCAATCACTCCAAAACTGCAAGTTAGGACAGGAAGAGCAAATTGGTTTATAGCTTGAATTGTGTTCCTAGATGTCAACTCTGTTTTCAGGATCATTTAAGTCTTCTAAAATATTCCTTGCTAAATTTTATTTGCATTTGTTCATGTTTTATTGTTGATCCTTCATCAGTTCCAAAATATTGATACGCTGCCTCTTGCTCATGTTCTTTTATATCATATTCTTGTCCTAAACTGATGTTTTCTTGGTGCTGCAGCTTTCCTGCTTTAAAAGCTGCTTTGGCACATTTATCAAGACCAAATGACATTCTGATATCATCTGAAAAAGTTTTAATTGCTTGCAGTTGTGCTTTCAGTTCCTCATCTGATGAGCTATACAGTTTTAAATCATCAACAAAGAGAAGATGAGAAGTATTTATACTTTGTTACTTTCTGGGAGCCAAATTATAGCCATGACCTAATCTGTTAAGCAGACAATTTAATGGGTTAAGGGCAAGACAAAAGACAGATAATTACCCTGGAATATCCCTTTGGATTTTTATCCCTGGAATAATAATTTGTCCTTTATCATGGCTTAACTGCAGAGTGGTTTACCACTGTTTCATTGTTGCTGTGATGTAGTTTATCAGAGTAGGGTGCACTCTTTTACATTTTTAAGCACTCTTTTATCCATTAATGTGGGATACTGTCAAATGCTTTTTTGTAGTCAATCCATGCCATACTTAGATTCTTCCCCTTTTTACAGTTCTCTTCTATGACTTTATATAACAACAAATTATCCTTCTCTCTATGTGATTTTCTTTTATTGTCCTTTTGTTCTGTTGCCATAATTGAGTTTTCTTCTAAATGACTATAAATTCTGTCAGTATCAATTCCAGTGTATAGTTTATGGGGGAATGCAAATGATCTGGGGTTACTAAATAGCAAAAATGGGTATCCGTGCCCGCAGATCACATCTGTGTAGTCCCAGAACCATGTTGTTGTCCACAGAAGAGGTAGCTGACATCAAAAGGCGGTGTGTCTGTATTTCTTTAAGCACATTGGAGCTCAGCGGCACCTGTTTGCATGCTGAACCACTGAGCTGAGGGGGGGGTGTCCAGTGACTGCTAAGCTTTATTTACCTTCAGGGCATGGGTTTTAGCTAGTTTGAGCAAGTTTGGACAGCACACTACTGTGCTGAGCATGCCTGTCTATGGGGGTGTGTCCACTGAGTGCTGAGGATTGTTTATATCTGCGGAGTGGGTTTGTGCACCACACCACAGTATTTAGCAGGGAAGGCTGTTTAAAAAAAAAAAAAAAAAGACAATTGCTTTGGAAAGCAAATCATATATAAATTATTGCTGACCCCCGTACCACTTAAACTGGGCCATTAAAACACTGATAATGATGTACTTGGCAGGTGGAATGCATCATAGGTAGCCAATCACACAGGCTGTACCTACAGCAGAGCACTAGAAAAGTTGCATACACCCTACAATCTGATTTTTACCCCCATACTCTGCACCAGTGGAGTACAATTGAGATTTTTAACTAAAGCAATGCAATGGGCTGCTGCAGCTCTGCTACATCTGTATGTACTATATGATGAGGTCAGTACTGATGCTGAGGCCTAGACTGAAAAGGAGAAGAGTGTTCAGACCCAGGGTAACCTTCCTGGAGCTATATGAACTGGAAATTGTAGAGCGCTACAGGGTGGACAGGGACATACTACAAGAACTCGCCGAGCTCTGCCACCCTCAACTCAGACCCAGACCCAACAGAGAGGAACCTAGCCCAGTGGAAACAAAGGTATGTGTAGCCCTTAGGATACTAGCTACAGATACAAAGGCCAACTGGGGACATGATGGGGGTCTCACAGGCATCAGCATCCAGGGTACTTCAGCAGTTCCTGGATGCCATGCTAACACATGCCAGTGAGCACATTTATTTACCCCACACCCCTGAGGAGAGGGCTAGCACTATGTGACTCTTCTACTTTGTAGCACACTACCCTGAGGTACTGGGTGCCATAGACTGCACTCATGTACACATCAAAGCACCACCCGGTGAGGAGGGTAGAGTCTGTGTCATCCACAATATGATCCTGTGGAAACAGCTGTAGCAGGATCATCAGAGGGAAGGTATACACAGCCCCCCACCAGTGCCTAGGTCATCACAGCCACATCCACAGGGGGACTCAGAGGAGGAACCCCATGAGGCTGTCCCTTTAGGGAGACGTAAGCATGCCCAGTATGCCCTGGCCTTGGCCAAGAGACAATGCATATTACATGCACTGACAACCTAGTGTCCTAGGGACTGACACCTTACTCCAACTTGCATACTTAGTAAAAAGGTTGCCAGCCAGAATACACAACCTGTACCTAACCATGTATTGGCTGTGTACTGCATGCATCAGAGTCAGCCCTGAAACACAGGTCTCTCAACCACTGCATTCACAAGGTAAGTGAATATCCCATACAACAAATGTATGGGGTACTAGACTATTGTAGCATATATATGGACCTGCTGCATGTATGCAAGGGAATAGAGTGGGCTACTGGGCTACTTGCAGAGAACTAACAGCTCCCTCGGACAACAGGTACTCTGTCCAATACTGAGTGCCCCATAATATGCATTAGCCTACATGGCTGGAAAGCCTACTGTATTATGCATTGGAAATTCCAAACAGCAGGTTCATAGGACAGATACATGACTGTCAATGCCAGAGTCCCCTACCCCCAACACATCAATGCTCCCATACAACTACAGTAACAGTTTGTTTGCAAGGATATATCAGCAGACCACAAAATTCCAGGGCAGTCACAAAGAACCTAGAAACATGTTGTATTTTCCACAAAATGCAGAGGTCACAGCAGGGGTCACAGTGTATGTCTGCATGCTGTTGATAGTGTGAGGAATAAACCTCACTTTCTGGAGGCTGGTGTGGCTCACTGAGCTAAGGACATTAGCATGGTTGATGGTGTTGATGGTTCGAAGATGGCCACACCTACAACATTTACATGGGAGTTAGTCATAATGTAGGAGTCCCACAGACTGTCATAACACTGTCATCTGTTACTGCAAGGAAGATGGGCATGGCCAGAGTAAATGGGGGACAGAGGTCCAAACCTACAGACATTATACATGCTCTGAGCAACCTAGAAGGTGGCTAGTATAACAGCAGCATGCAACAGATCAGATTAGCAGGAGGATGTATAGGCCATCAAATAACTGTGTCGATACTCACAACAATTCAGTGGACTGTATTTTGTAGTATATTACTGGATAAACACAACTGTATGAGGGACAGAGCAGACACATGGGGTGGAATGCTGGACATTCGACAAAATCATGTACAGTGAGAGATATGCAGACTGTCACCCTGTGTGTGGTGTTACATCATGTACCCCAGTCACACCATACCTCTCAACCTGTTAGAGCAGAGAATCTGGACAAAGCCATAAACAATAGTGGGACAGAGGCCTAAATACATGGAGAAGGATTAACTATTGGCCAGGCAAATGACATATCATTGCTAGAATCTCCTTGTGTTCTAAGAGTGCTTCTCAAACAATCGGGAAATATAGAGCTGATAAGTATATTTTTGTCACTTTAATTGTTCAGAGTTCTGCACTGTCTTTATTTTTGCTTGACTGATTTATTTTTATATTTGCTGACAGAATTGTGTTTTCTGATCTGTGCTGAAACTTTTTTTTCTTCCACCCTTACACCCTATTGCTGTTGTGTTCTTAAAGTTGGTAAAACTGGTCTAACAGCTTTTGTGTTATCTGATTGTTTCAAGGCTTAGCTTTTGTTTTGCTGGTATAAAAATATTCCCTTTTTGTAAAATATGCATATCATTGCTAGAATCTCCTTGGGTTCTGACGACTGAGAGTGCTTCCCAAAAAATCTGGAACTATAGAGCTGATAAGTGTATTTTTTGCCACTTTAATTGTTCAGTTTCCTACTCTGCCTTTGTTTTTGCTTGACTGAATTATTTATATATTTGCTGGCAGAATTTTGGTTTCTGATCTGGGCTGAAACTTTTTTCTCCCACCCTCCCACTCTATTGCTGTTGTGATCTTAAAGTTGGTAAACTTTTGTGTTATCTGATTGTCTCAAGACTTAGCTTTTGTCTTGCTGGTATAAAATATCACCTCCTTGTAAAATCTGCATATTATGGCTAGAATCTCCTTGTGTTCTGACTGAGATTGTTTCTCAAACAATATAGAAATATAGAGCTGATAAAAAGAAGTTATGTCTTACCATAGCGTTCCATCTGTATTGTTGATCCTCATTCAGTCATTACTCCTGGGTTATCGGTTCTGACCTCGGAACCAAGCTGGCAATCTTCCAAGCTCGCGACAGCCACAAACTCTCAAGCTAAACCCTTACCCACAATTCCCTTCACCCTGTTACCGCAGATTGAGTTTGCAAGTCAAAGAAAGTAGTGGCTACCTCTGGTCAATGGGCCTAACGGAACAGGATGATGAGATCTACTATAAGCCTCGGGAGGGTCGTAATGACTGAACAAGGATCAACAATACAGATGGAATCTTATGGTAAGACATAACTTCTTTATCTGATGTTGTTAATCCTCGTTCATTCCTTATGCCTGGGACAGAGTCCCCAGCTACCGTTATTCCTGAGAGGTTCTCATGGAAGAACATTCCTGAGCACCATTGAACCAAAGGATGCTCTTCCTCTGGAGGCCAAATCCAATTTGTAATGGCTGATGAAGGTATGAGGTCTAGCCAAGTTGCAGCTGCACAAATGTCAGGTAAAGAAGCTCTAGCATGGAAGGCAGCAGAAGTTGCTACCGATCTAGTGGAATGAGTCCTTACAGCTGTAGTCAGAGGGATATTGTGAGTTTTGTGAATAAATGTTGCATAGTCTTTTAACCATTTAGCCAATGTGACCTTAGAAACAGCACATCAAGTCTAGGCCCAGAATAGGCCAGGAATAGCTGATCTGATTTGCGAGAAGCCTTAGTTTTATCCAGATAGAAACAAATTTGCCTGTGAATGTCTAGGGTATGTAGACAATACTCTCCTCTGTTAGAATGATTGGGAAAAAAAGTGACAATTCAATGGTTTGGTTAATGGACATTTCAGAGATCACTTTTGGCAGAAAGGAAGGATTAGTTCTCAATGACACTGTCTTTATGAAAGATCAAGTAAAGCTGTTTGATGCATAGAGCTTGAAGTTCGGAGATACGTCTGGCAGAAGTAATAGCGACCAAGAACAAAGTTTTCCAAGAAAGAAACGAGGTCGCATGAAGAAGCTGATCCAAAAGGAGACGTTGTCAAAGCTTGCAGAACTAATGACAGGTTCCATGGCTGGATAGGTTCTCTAAAAGGGGGTTTCAAATGATTTTCACCTTTTAGAAAGGTCTTGCATAATTTGTGTGACATAAGGGAAGAGTCATGGACACCATTGTGAAAATTAGATATTGCAGCCAAATGAACTTAAATGGTAGAAGCAGATAGGCCAAACTGGAATAAACTTGACAGGTATTCCAGTACTACCAGCACTGGTGCTGAAAAAGGGTCTATCCATTTTCCCTTCAGCCAAATGGTAAACCTTTTCCACTTGCTGAGATAAGTAGTTCTGGTGGAAAACTTATGAGATGCAATAAGAATGTCATGTACTGGGGAAGAAAGATCAGTCTGCCTGGCAATCACCGGAAGTGGAGGAGCCAAGCTGTGAGCTTCAGGCTGTTCAGGTTGGGGTGAATCAGGTTCTGCGGATGGGAGATCAAGTCCGGAGTTGAATCGAGAATCCATGGTTGATCTAGCATAGGAAGGGGAACCAAATTTGACGAGGCCAATATGGCGCTATGAGGATTATCTTGCTCTTCAACCGGCAGGCTTTCTTCAGGAACTAGGAAATGAGAAGAAGAGGGGGAAAGACATAAAGCAGACCCATGGGCCAATCGTGGACTAGAGCGTCCCTGGGTGACTGTCCCCGAGGGAGAATCAGGGCAAAGTAATTGCTGCATTTGTAGTTGGTTGGGGATGCAAAGAAGTCACAGCAAGGGAGACCCCAGCGGTTGAAAATCTCCGCCACTATAAGAGGATTCAGAGACCACTTGCAGACTGCACCTGCTCAATCTGTCTGCTATCACGTTGAAACTCCCAGGAATGTGCATTGCTATCAGAAAGCAGTTGGCAGCCATCGCTCATTGCCATATCCTCATGGCCTCTCAACAAAGAGGGTAGGATTTGGTTCCGCCTTGTTTGTTGATGTACCAGACTACAGCCATGTTGTCCAACTGTATTGCAATAGTCCCTGACGGAAGGAGGGGATGAAATGCTTTCAATGCTAGAAGCAATGGCCTCAAGTCTAGGGCATTTATATGCAGATGGGCCTCTAGTTCGAACCACATGCCTTGGACTGTTTTCACCTGAAAAAGCCCCCCCACCCCATCAGGGAGGTGTCCATGGTCACTGTGGCTTTGGGCTTTTGGGGTGTGAAGGGGCAAGACCATTGTGACGGGTTCTGCGACATCCACCAAATCAAGTCTTGTTTGCATCTCTGAGTCACCCGAATCTGGGATGATAGAGGAAACTGAAAAGGGTACCACTGGGTGAGTAGTAACCATTGTAAAAGCCTCATGTGGAATCTCACAAGGGAGACAATGGTGATGGAAGCTGCCATGGAACGAACAGCTGGAGGACAGAATGTGCTGTGGATCTTTCCCGTGAGAGGATGGGTATGAGTTGTTTTATCCTTAAAATTCTGTGCTCTGGAATTGATGCCATGCAGTTCTTTGTATCCAACAGGACCCCAATGAATTCTATGGATTGGGATGGGGATAGGTTGGATTTTTGCCAATTTATAGTTACACCTAGCCTTTCTGCGGTGTGAAGAGAGTATGCCAAGGCTTCTTCCAATAGATGTCTGGTGGGGGTGTTGATGAGCCAGTCATCTAGGTATGGAAATACCCGGAATTCTTTCAGTCGCAGGTGAGCTGTGACAACTGCCATGCACTTTGTGAACACTCTGGGGGCTGTAGAAAGTCTGAAGAGCAGTACTCGGAACTGGTAATGACTGGCTCCTGCACAGAAGCGAAGGAATCTTCTCGATGGTCTGTCCACCTTTATGTGGTATTACGCATCTTGAAGATCTATAGAGTACATCCAATCGCCTGCCTCCAAGAGTGAGAGGATAGACTGTATTGTGACCATCCGGAATTTCTGGACCTCTATGAATTTGTTTAGCACACTGAGATTCAAATTTGGACTCCAGTCCCTGGTCTTTTTTGGCACCAAAAATAATCTTGAGTAGAATTCAAATCCTATCTGGTCTGGTGGGACTATTTGGATTACTCTTTTTCTTAGCAGCTTTGAAATCTCTAATGCTGCTTCTTCCCTTTGACTGGGTGGAACGTCGGGTAAGTTTCTTAGGGGGACAGGACAAAGCTCGAAGGGAATGTGATAGCCTCTGATTATTATCTCTCGTACCCAAGAATTGGTGGTAATGGTTAGCCAGGCAAAAGGGTACAAAGAGAAAAGACCCCCAACCACTTCCAGAGGAAAGCAGTTGGGTCGCTCTTCAGGAGCGCTGGTAGGACTGGCCAGAGAAAGAATCTCTGGAACCCTGGTTACGTAGATCTCCTCTGCCCTGAAAGGGGCATCTTCCATATGAGTTTTCCCTTCCACCTATAGGGGAAAACTCGGTCCATGTGTCATGGAAAGAACCTTGAGACTTTTTGTGCCACATCTTCCCACTCTTCTGGTTTCTGGAGAAAGCCTGTTGAGAGGAAGAATAATGGACACCCACGGCAGAAAGGGTCTTACTGTCCTGTTCACATTTAGACAGTGTGTCTTTTACCTTGGGTCCAAATAACGAAGAGGCTTCAATGGGAGCATTCAGAAAGGAAGCCTTGAAGGGTTCTGTGAAATCACACAAGTGCATCCAGGCATGCCATCTCATGACTATGCCTGCACCTGCTGCTCTAGCTGCTCCTTCTGATGCATGAGAAATCAGATGCATGGAGGAGTTAGAGATTGATTCAAGGGTGGATAACTGTGAGGCCACTTTGTCCAGGACCTCATCAGACACAGCTCCTGCTAAAGTTTCAGTCTCTTTGAAGCCTGGTAAAATTTTCCATATAATTCAGGGACCTGACTGCAAAGGTCGCTGATGCAAAAGTACACTTCCCTAATCTGTCCAGCACCTGGGACTCTTTGTTGGGTGGGTGGACAGTCTAGCTTTCTTCCGCCAGATCCTTTTTTGTTGCGGCCACCACCACCAAGGCATCTACAGGAAGACCTTTGGATTAGTGAGGATCACTATCTGGAGGGGACAAGATTTTATCTGGTCTGCGGGGAATGGTGTCAACAGTGTCTGGAGCCTTCCATGCACACTGCGCGATGAGTCAGACAAGGTCGTCGGCAGGTGGAGTAACCCAGGAGGTAGGGGGATGGGCACAAAAGGCCTGCAGGAACACAGACGCTTCAGAGGTCGGGTTAGAGGGCCACAATTCACCTCTCTGCTTAAGGATTTCATGGATATCTCCAAAGGATACCTCAGAGGGTGACGGAGGGGACCCTTCCCCATCATCAAAGTTTGTGTCTTCCATGAGGGACTCCTCTGAGGAGTCCACATGCTTCCTCTTACATGAACTCTTGTTACAAACTTCCTCAGGGGTAAAATCTGGGGAAGACAGTGCAAAAGGAGACTCCTGTGGGAGTGTGTCCTGAGGCCCTTGTGCCCGGTGTCTGCCAGGGGTGGCTTGTGTAAACTGCGGTCCAAAGGAGGATGGGGGCACTGATAGCACAGGATCACCAACAAATGCAAGAGCCTTCTCCATGACTTGGAAAGCTGGTCCACCTGAGGAGGTCACACCTTGTTCAAGCAAATCAGCCCACCAACTCGGAGTCCCTGGATGGCTGTAAAAAACAGGAGTACGTATGCCACAGCTGGCATTCTGAGCAGTGACTGGAGTGACAAGTCTCTGCTGCCACAAAGGCAACTGCGGCTCCTTAGTGAGGCCCATGAAAGGAGCCAAAGTGAGGGAAGCCTGTGCTACAGCAAGGGGCTTCAAAGGCAACGAAGGAGGAGAATAGGTAGGGGTCTTTGGAGAAGGGTGTTCACCTCCAAAGGAAGAGTAGTTCCTGCAGAGTTGGATACCTCTGGTCAAAAGCAATTGATTCACAAGACGCACCGCATCATGTTCCGAGAGGCTTCTAGTGGATCTCATGGACATAGCTGAAGGGGAGTCAGGTCTATCCAAGGATGAAGAAAACTCGGTGCCCACAAAGGGGTCTTTGGATGGTGCTAAAATAGGCATCTGCACTGAGAACAATGGAGGCGTTAAGGCTTGTACTATTGGTGTCTGCTCCAAGGAGATCATCGGTGCCGAAGGTAAGGTCTGCACTGATGAGGTCAGTGCCAAAGTGGTAGTTGGCACTATGGTAGGTGCCGAAAGAGTCTGCGGAAAACGAGCTGGTCGGTACTGAGATGATAGTTGTGCCATGTAAATTGTTGGAGTCGAAGCAGGAGAGGGCTTCGGAAAGTCATCAACGCTGAAAAGGTCTGCATCGAAGAAAAGGTCAATGCCAGTAAGAAAGTTTGAACCGAGGGGCCTCTTGGTTCCGATGAAGTGTAGGGCACAACACTCAGTGCCGAAGTAACAGAAGGTGCCTAAGGCTTTGGTGCAGAAGATCTAGGCATCATAAGCCTCGGGGCCAAGGAAGTCAAATCCGAACTAGAAAGTTTGGCCTTCTTAGGTCTCGGTTCCTGGTGATCCCCAGCAGGAGACGACGGAAGAGACTTCACCTTCTTGTGTACATCTCGTTTCTTATGGGAACTAGGAGGGGTTGAAGCCTCTGACCCAGAAATAGCCTCTGAAAAGGAAGACTTAAGTAGTCCCTTTAAAATCAGTTTATTTTTCCTTTCCACCAAAGTCCTGTTAGAAAAGTTAGCACAAATCCGACAAGGCGAGTCCACAGTCAAGTGAGGTACACCCAAACAGTAAATGCATAATGCATGTGCATCTGAAATATGCAATTTATGCCCACAATCCACACATCTTTTAAATCCATGACCACCTTTTTTCTCTGCCATGATAGGAAGGAGGAAGAAAGGAAAGGGAAGGTAGAAGGTACCAACAATGGTACGAGAAATACCCAAAGGTAAAGCAAGGAAAGGTTTTAACAATGATGGTAAAGTAGTTACCTCATGGTAAGAAGAAAGAAGGGCTAGAAAAAAACAAAATAGAGTCACTAGATGCGATAGGGTAAGATATAACTATTTAACAAGATTTGAACTGAGAAGAACTGTAATACTATTAGGTATTATCAAAGAAAATTTTACTTAGCTCAAGAAAAGTGGCTTGACATGACTGAATGGTGACACGGCAAACGAAATCTGAGGTAACAGGGAGAGGGGAATTGTGGGTAAGAGTTTAGCTCAAGAGTTTGTGGCTGTTGTGAGCTTGGAAGATGGCCAGCTGAGTTCTGAGGTCAGAAATGATAACCCAGGTGTAACGACTGAACGAGGATTAACAATATCAGATGCATATTTTTTGGCACTTTAACTGTTCAGAGATATCTGCACTGTGTTTATTTTTGCTTGACTGAATTATTTATATATTTGCTGGCAGAATTTTTTCTGATCTTTGCTGAAACTGTTTTCCTCACCCTCCCACCATATTGTTGTGTTTTTAAAGTTTGTGGCTTTTGCAGTTACCCCCCCCCTACTGTAAATTTAATCTGTGGCACTCCTCCCAGTCCCATTTCTTTAACTCATTCTACCTAATACAGAGATCATTTGGGAAGCTCAAACCCCTTAGTCCTTTAACCTTAAATTATCTTCTGTTCCTGCTCTCTCCCTTTTTACTTTAAAAAAGACACTTTATTCAGCTGTTTATTCTTTTCTAGTGTGCGTTTCTTCCTACCCTACTACTCTGTTACTTCATCTTACTTTGCTTTTTCCTGCTACTTGCTGCCTGTTCTCTAAAGTGTTCAACTGCATCTTTTTGTTGCATTTATTATTGCATGTTTATAGCCTGTCTAAATTGTTGTGTTATTCTTAAGTGCTATTCTAAGCTCTTAGTTTTGGTTTAAGCACTTGGCTTTAGACCAACCCCTTAGCTCTCCCTGGCCTTTCTCCCTCAGATTCTAACAAATATTGATGGACAATTTCCTACATTTTCTCCAGCCAGTCTGGTTGATATGAGCATCCTAAAACAGTGTAGTAACTGCCTCATGTACATGGGCAACCATCTACTACCACCTAGGAACACAATTTGTGAGAGATGCAATTACATTAGGAACTTAGAGTCCAAGCTCTCTCCTCTACAAGCGAGTATATGTGTCAATGCAATCACTACACCTCAAACACCACCCACACCTAAACAACACACAACTACATATGCAGAGGTCCTCCACATAAACATACCCAAACAAAGGAGACCTCCGAGGCAAAAACACACGCGATCTCCAAAGCCCTCCACATCACATACCATGCATAGTCCCACACACCTGTACCTCACAGCCACTAAGGCTTCACCATAAACCCAACATATTAGTCATTGGAGACTCCATTGTGAGACATGCAGATGTGCCTCTCACCAGGTTGGATAAGGAGAAAGTCAAGACTAGTTGTCTGTCAGGTGCCGGAACCTACCATTTCACATATGCACTCAAGTCTCTCAACAACAGGTACTGTTATGACTCTGTCATAGTCCATGTTGGTGTGAATGACTTGGGACATACCTCTCTGGACTATATGAAGAGAGACATGATTGAGCTTGCTGATTATGTGTCCTAGGCAGGTATGTCCCTAGCCTTAAGCAGCATTCTGCCTTCACTCAGAATAATGTCTCAATACAAATAGAAAATGATTGACTTTAACATTTGACTTAGTTTCTGGTGTCATTCTAGGGGGATCCAGTACCTGACAGTCTGGAAAGATATGATCAACAAACCATGATGCTTTGCCAGAGATGGCCTGCATCTGTCTCACCTGGGCTTCAGGCTTCTGACATAGGGGCTTGCCTACACTATAGTCCCTTTTTTTAGGAAAAGTGATAAGGTTAAAACTACCAACATAAAAATTTCAACAAAACACAAACTAAAGGTCACGCTGCTAAACTCCAGGAGTCTAAACATGAAACTGCACTCATTGCAAGCATTCCTAACCCTGGAAAATGCTGACATCTGTGCAGTCACAGAAACCTGGCTTAAATCTGCGGAGAGCACTCCAGCCTTACCTGGTTACACATCCTATCATACATTCAGACCCCCAAACTGTGGGCAGTAAAGCCAAAGGAAGTGGAGTTTCAATATATATTAAAGACATACACACCTCTAGGCTGGTCAAACAGTATGACGCACAGGAGACACTCCAGGTGCAGTTAACCATTGACAAGACCCCTATTCAAATCAAAGCTAGCTACTGGCCCCCAAATCTGACGCCCAATCCACCTATTTAGACCTGTTTTAATCTATTAAGATTCAACCCCCTTACCCTGATCCTGGGTGACTTTAACTTCCCAAACAGAGACTGGAAGAACTACTCATGCCAGAACACAAATACCCAGAGATTCCTTGATTTTGTCAATGCAAATGGCTTGAAACAGCTAATCAATACCCCCACAAGAGGTGATAATATCTTGGTAGCAACCAGTACTGCAACAACCCTATAATATCATCCGCCCTGGTAAGATCCGACCACAAAGCATTCACTTTTGAAGTTACCATCTCCCCCAACTCTCTAGCCAGGACCAGACATAAAAACTTCTCCTAAGCTGATCACAACCTCCTGAGAGATGGTATAAACAGCTTAATAGCCCCACCCTCTCTGTAGGAACTGGCACCAATATCCAAAACTACACCAAAGCCCTATACAAACATTTTTATAGATGCATGGATTCAGGAATATCCGACAGGACTAAATCATCCTCCGCAAGGAAGAGTAAACATGTCTAGTGGATATTTGCAATAAATAAACTCTATAATAAAAGGAAAAAATCCAAGGCCAAGAAGGAGCAGGCGCCCAATTGGAAGCAATCTCTCCTTAGCTTGAACAAGCAAATAAGAGCACTAGTGAAATCTTCCAAAGCAAACTTTGATTCCAAATTGGCCACGTCTACTAGAGACAATCATAAGGCCTTCTTCACATATGTCTGTAACCCCAAAGGAAGCACCCAGATCTGTTCAGAACTGGTGGACAAAGATACCACATATACAAATGCCATAGATATAGCAAACTTGCTGGCTGACAGATTCACTGAAAATGTTACCCCTCTGCCCCCCCATCAGTAAATCAGGAACTTGCAGCACCATTAGGCACCCTATACAACCAAAGCCTGAGTACTGGCTTTGTCCCAGCTGAGTGAAGGATAGCCACTGTCATCCCTTTACACAAAGGTGGAGCATCCACTGATCTGGGAAATTATTGCCCATCAGCCTAAATAGTCTGATCTGCAAGGCCATGGAATGGATTATCATAGACCTCATTAACAAGGACATTGGCAACTTCCAAACACTTGATCCCACACAGTTTGGCTTTGTCAAGGGGAGGTCATGTCTGCTAAATTTGGTCGACTTTGGGACAGTCACCAAAGCCATGGATGAGGGAAAGACGGTGCATACTGCCTACCTTGACCTGGCCAAAGCCTTTGACACTATTCCCCACTCAGGCATAGTAGATAAAGTCTCTCACCTAGTTTTCAATCCATATGTTACCAGATGAGTAGCAAACTGGCTCACTGATAGAACTCACATAGTCAAAATAGGGGAAGCAGTAGACCCGTAACAAGTGGCGTACCCCAGAGTTCAGTCTTGGGGCCTCTGTTATTTGGGATATATTTTTCTGAGGTGTAGGCCAAAACCAGTGGGCTATATCTGACCAAGTTTGCAGATAACTGCAAACTTGGTGCTGTCATCAATTCCCTTAGTGATCTGGACATCCTCCAAGAGGGTCTCACTCATACCAATCACTAGTGCCAGAAACATGGCCTCAAGCTGAATACCAAAAAATGCATCATCATCCCCTTTGGGAGAGTGATAACCCACAAATGACCACATTAATCACAACATCCTAAGCATGCAATCAATCGTGAGGAATTTGGACACCCAGGTTGATAGCAACCTGACTTTTGACCACCATGTTGCTTCCATTGTATGGAAAGCCTTCTACATGGCCCAACTCAATAGTAAAGGTATCTCAGCCAGGGATAAGAAGATCATAACATCCCTGTATTCCTCCCTTATAAGGCCGATTATTGAGTACAATGCCTCTTTTTGCATGTACCTTGCAAAGGACATGCAGCAGCAGCAAAATCCAGAGCCTCAAACATCTACCATACACACATAGGCTAAAAGCCCTATCCCTCTCCTCAGTTTCATGCAGACTTCTCAGAGGTGACCTCTGTCTGGCATACAAGGTGATCATGGACCCCACCTTCCTGGGACTGCTGCATCTCTGCAAGTCAAGCTGCACTCAAGTAACCCACATGTGAGGCCTCAACCTGGTCTGTGACATCAACAAGATTTGGCGGACAGATTTGTATCCCAGAGACTCCCCCATCTATGGAATACAGTCCCTCTCCACATCAAGCAGAGTACGTCTTTACCCCTTAAGTGCAACCTGGATAACTGGATGGGAAAAAGAAAATATACCCCTGGGATTCCACCCTGCTGGACATCGGGTGCTGATTTGACTAAACATGGGCTAAGATCTTGGATGGCTTATAAGGGCCACAGGGCCAATAGCCTAGTAACCTCCTATGATCCTATGATCCTATGTGGAAAGGCAATAGAATAACAGGTCTTGAATTAGCATGAATTCCATGCTGTGCATGGAGTCAGTAACTCAAATATCTCTGATCATATCCTAATGTCAGTCTATTGTGTTCTGCCTCTAATATGCCAGAAAATAACAATGCTATGTAAAACGTACCAAAAATATGATGCAAACTCTACACATTCCAGTACAATCTGCACAGTTGATAGGTGTAGGTCACATATTACGTTCAGCAAACAGCTGGGGAATGCCTTGAAGAAAATATCATGGAGGTGCTGAACTGTGGAAACAGGTCCAGCAGACAATTGGCTGCAGCACACAAAATCTCGGATGGACAATTAGGTCTGGCCTGGAGTCACCTGGCAACTACAGTCACACTGGGTATGCTCCTGCACTTAGCTAACTTGAGCCCACGTCTGTTGCCTCATCTTTCCAAAGACCTGCTATGTGGACAAATGTCTATACAGACAGACAGCTACTTATACATATCTGTCTCTCCCTCTCCCCCTAATGTTGATTAGTGTCTCTATCAGTATGTTGTACACATATATATATATATATATATATATATATATATATATATATATGATAACAAGGTATGTATATATAGCTATATAGAGTACAGTGATACGTAGACTCCACACATACATCTACAGAACACATTTACATTACTGACGCACACAACTACATTTAAGGAGACAACTCTGTTATACAGATTGAGATAGATATGGATGGGGATGTACAAATGTTCCCACATACCCTTGACTGTTGGAGTTATCTGCACATACGCATGACAATGGCCATCTAATGGTACCTGACCAAGGCCGCAACAGTACATACTTCCCTCACCCACAAACCCCTGAGCCTGCAGGCTGTCACCCTGCAGACAGACATAGGTACATAGGTGGTGTAATGTACAATGGTTGCAATGTACTCCTTGGACATACCATATTGTCCCTGCCCACATGTCTGCCTATCAAACTGCAAACAGCCACATATGGCCAGAATGGTAGATGCACACACATAGCAGGGATATGACCAATTATCCCACTCCTAGGACTCTATATACATTAACAGTACCAAGTAGTATCACTCTGCAGGCCACACATGCTGTCTAACACAAGGCCACTTTGTATAATCTACGTGTACTGTGCCTGCATCAACATATACAACAGACATAATCTGTGACACGTGCAATAGATACTGTAGTGTGTAATACTAATTAGGTAGGATTTCTAATTTCACATCCTGCAACTGTGTGTATGTGTGTGTGTGTGTGTGTGTGTGTGTGTGTGTGTGTGTGTGTGTGTGTGTGTGTGTGTGTGTGTGTGTGCATCAATATATCCCCTCACAGTACTATGGACATGCTCATATGTGCTTTCTCTGTCCAATGGTATGCATTTTTGGCACTGTGACTGTCTGCTGGCCGCTAGATTCCCTAATCTACAAGGCCTGCTGAAGTCACCCCTCTTAAGAGCACTGGCTGACAGTGTAGCAGGAGATAAACAGTGTGGCACATGCAATAAGTACTGTGAGCTATAGTGTGCAAGACTAGATAGGTAGGAGTTCTAATCTCACAGTATCCAACTCTGTATGTGTGTGAGTATATTGCCTTGCAGCACTTCAGACAAGCCCCTATGGGCTATATCTGTGCAATGGTTATGCATTTTATGCCCACTGAGTAGCTACTGGCTTCAACAGTGGCCTCTGTTACAAGGCCTGCTGATGTCATCCACCTTAAGAGCACTTGCTGGGAGTAGAATAGCAGATAAACAGTGTGGCACATGCAATAAGTACTGCGAGCTATAGTATGTAATACTAGATAGGTAGGAGTTCTAATCTCACACCAGCCAACTGTGTGTGTGTGTGTGTGTGTGTGTGTGTGTGTGTGTGTGTGTGTGTGTGTGTGTGTGTGTGTGTGTGTGTGTATGTGAATATATCCCCTTGCAGCACTTCAGACAAGCCCCTATGGTGTATCTCTGTGCAATGATTATGCATTTTATGCCCACTGAATAGCTGCTGACCTCAGCAGTGTCCTCTGTTACAAGGCTTGCTGATGTCATCCACCTTAAGAGCACTGGCTGAGAGTAAAGCAGCAGATAAACAGCGAGCTATAGTGTGTAATACTAGATAGGTTGGGGTTGTGTGTGTGTGTGTGTGTGTGTGTGTGTGTGTGTGTGTGTGTGTGTGTGTGTGTGTGTGTGTGTGTGTGTGTGTGTGTGTGTGTAAATATGTCCCCTGACAGTCTAGAGACATGCCCATGTGGTCTACCCCTGTGCACTGGTTATGTATTTTATAGCCTGTGGCTAGATGCTGGTCCTAAGTCGCCCTCCTCTACATAAACATAATTGATGTCCACCACTTAATTGTGCCCAATGGACACATGTGCAAAATGGAGAGCTATGTATGGGGCAATATATATATATTTTTTGTGGAACAGGTGTCCATTTATTTTTTTAAGGAGAGAATGGAATGTTGGGGAAGGGATGTAGGTACATGTGGGGAGGTAAGTTGGGTAGGAGAGGTTGCATTTGCAGACAGACAAGACAGACAAGAAAGCATACAGGGGCAGTGTGTGAAAAATGAGGGGGTAAACATCTTGGATGGGGAGGGTTTTGTGGAATCAAAGATGCATTATCCCCCAGATGGCAGCAGCATGACTGAGCTCCCCACCCATGGAAAATCAATACTGCTCCTTTACTGCCCCGAAGGTGGCTGGGCTGAAGGCTGGGCATCTGGGCCACCAGGCCCCACCAGGTTGCCAAGTCTGCCCTCAATCTGGTGCAGGCATTATTCATAGCTCCTATGCACAATCCTGCACACCATGAATGGTAGTTGATCTTGGGTGACTATCGCCCATTCCCTACTGCTCCCATTGGGGGCACGGGCCCAGTCCCCTGAAGCAGTTCCACCAGAAGGTGGTGCAGGGCCAGCAGGGGGACACTGCTGACCTGGGTCCCAGACACGCTGGTACCCAGTGCCATGGCCGGCTGAGGTAGAGTAGGCAGATCAGCAGGAACTGGCCTACCCTGTCATGCTGTGGTGATAGAGGTATAGCAATGTGTATAGGTTAGTTATAAAGAAAATATTTTGTGAGTCATAACAGCATGCCAGAACATTGGAAATAACCCATTAACATATCAATGCATATTTTATGGAACACAACAATAAATAAAAACAGTCAATATATTAATAGCATGCTGGCATAAGGCCAACAACATAGGTAATTCAACAAGATATGTTAATATACAACCATTGTAATACATAAAAATAATAAAACACATGCCCCAAAATAAAGTTTAGAGAACAACATATGTTAATAGTAAACCATAACCAATAAATAACAATGATAAATTTAGATGAAAATAAGGGGTGGGGAGAGAGAGAGAAATACAGTCCATTAATACCGGTATAGGCTATATAGTTTACAACAGTACTACAATATACTCTACAGGTCTGCCTTCCTTTATGTATAACAGTGCCCTATAGCTACTGTAGCACATACATACCTCTCAAGCTATCCACATGGGACAGTATTGGCCAAGCAGTAACACCTGCAGGTACACAACTACAAATAACACATATCAGGTGGACCTATATAACTGCCAAGGTGTACTGTGGACTGATGTAGTGTGACTGTGCTATTGACATTATCATGTCGATGATACATCTGTGGCAGAGGGATTACACAACAGTAATTACAGTCCATGAAACTTGAAAGACATGTATGTGTACAGTACAGAGAGTAAACAACTATCATGCCTTCCTTGGCAGGCATAGGAATAGAACTTCAGCAATATTTCATAGGCACTCCAGCCATACAGCCATAACAAGATTACACATTTTATTTTTTTTATTTTATTACTGTTGCACTTTTTTTTTATTTTATGAAGTCTTATCACATTCTTGGTCAATCCTGTTAGTCTGTTACATCTGAACACACAGATTATTTACTCATAATAAGGGCTACTTCACCCATTTACCTGTACTTCCTCTGGAGAAAACACCTGTCATCAATACATAACTGATTCAGTAATATTTATTACTACATTGCACTGGATTCGAACCCTGGTCTGTGTGTGGCAAAATGCACTTCAGACAGAGAATTTAAGAAACTGAACTTCTGAGCCACTGCTGACTACTGACTGACTGACTGATATGTGCATAGAGTTCACCTGGAAACAAAATATGACCTGGTAATAGTATTACAGTTTTCTACTAGGCTGCAGTGACAGCTGAACACCCATGCATGAGATTCATGCATGACAGACATACTAGGTAAACTATACATTACTACATAGAATACAGGTGTACATAATATACTGTTAGTGGGTGGAAATATCTGTGAAGTCTACAAACCATATTAAATTATTGGGTTGGTTACCTCACACATATACAGTTGCAGATAGTATATTTGCAGTCTACATCTATTACACTGTCATACTTGCCTGCAGCACTGTACCTCGGAGCATGAATGCATATAGCTGAAATGCAATGATTAACACAAGACAATCCTGATATACACAATATTCCTTGGATGTTAATGCTATTGCTTCAGATGTTATTGAAGAGCAGGTGTCATAATGCATTTCTTGTAATACAGTTCTGAATCTACAGTCATTGCATAACACTTTTTATTAGCTATACCTTGAGACAGGTAATTGTATTATTTTGTGTTTTTATTTCAGAGCAGTTGCCATAATCTATTTCATGCAAAATATCCCTAATTAAACACATATTGCACAACACAGCTTTATTAGGGGTAACTTCATGCAGTTATTGCTATAGTTTTGAATCTTTATTGCACAACAGTTGATATAATTTAGGTGTTGCAATATGGCTCTAATTCCACAATTATTGCAGTTGAAACGTTATTTCATTTACATTATCAGGGTTAATGCTTTGGTCTTCCCTGTTTATTGCACTATAGTTGGGAGTAGTCACTTATTGCAGTACAGGCCTACATCCACATTCATTGCTATACACAAATCTTTACTGCATGTACCTATTGGCAGTTAATGCTTTACTCTATCTTGCTTATTTAACTATAGATTGCTAATTAATCTGTACTCACCACACTCATGGCACAACCTGGCCAAGCGCCCAGCATGAGCCTCTAGATTGTGAGCTCTCTCCTCTGCAGCTGTAGGAAGAGAAGCATACCATTATGCATACCTGTCTATCAAACTTTCAGGTTAGGTAGTGGTAAAACAATGCTAACAGTACTTGCAAACTTGTAGGGCATTCCCAGCCTGAGCTTCCCAGACCCAGGTGTCCAGAATATCCCCCTTCCAATGCTTTAGGTCATCATAGTGGTAAAAGACCTGTTCAGCTGTGCCGGGGATATCTATAGCACTGGTGAGATCATGTGCCAGCTGGTCCCAGGCCTCTGCCTTGAACACCAAGCCCTGGAACTGCCCCTGCAGCAGCCGGTCTTCATGGTCTTTCACCAGGAGTCCAACCATGACCCTGGACTCCATAATTTTCCTGTGGCACATTCTCTTCAATTTCATCCTGTGTTATCTGCTGCTCTGTCATATGTGAACTCACTAGCCTATCACTCCTCATCAGAGTGTCAGAGTTGCCACAGTTTCCTGTTCCTTCTCTTCCTGACCAGCTTCAAGTGAATGTTTATACTGGTTTCTTGTGGAAGTTTCCAAAATATCTTCATATGGGAATTGACCAGTTGCTTCCCTTTCCACTGGCTTCTCCTTAATTTAGATATCTATTGCTGTATCCTGCTGTGGTGCTTTTGGAGTTAGATTTTCTACACTGAATCCTTCACTTCACAGGCACTCCATAACCTTAGTTTCTCTTTAAATTCTCCATTACTAATCTTCTTTTCTACATTTCCTTTTTGTATTCTAATTTTTTGCATTGTAAAGTTTTCCATGTTTGGATTCCTTTGCCCTTATTTCTCTTCAAATATATTTGCTGCTGCTCTTTTTGTATTGATTAGTTTTGCTTTCTCCTTTGCATAAATATTAGGCCATATGAAATCTCTTTTTTTTCCCATGTCCATATTTCTTCTTCAGATGTCTCCTGATCTTCCTGTTTCTCCTTACTTTGAGGACTCATTGAATCCTAGGTTCATAGGTGTCTACTAGGCTATGGCCCTGGAGCCTTTACAAGCCTAGCCCATAGAAGTCCCCTAGCATTGTGCCACCCGACGTTAGTTCCCAGTGTCTCTATCAAGTAGAGCCACTGGAGTGATCCCCAGGGTGAACTTTCTATTTCCCGTCCACTCATCAAGATTTTTCTTGAAGACGGCCAGTGAGGTGCTCTGCTTGACATGTATGGGAAGTCTATTCCAGAGCATGAGCAGTCTCTGGGTTATGAACCTGTCAATCCAGCATGTTCTGTTGATTGTGATAATGAGGTTGGGGTCTCTGGAGCATGTGGTGTGGACGAACTGGGATTTCTTTAGATGTAGCATTTCTAACAGAGCAGGGTCAGACATGGCTTTGTAAGTCAAGCAGAGATCGCCTCTTAGTAGACGATATGAGACAAAGAATAGCTGGAGTTTTTTGAGACTGTCCCTGTAGGACGTGTGTTTAAGGCCTAGGATCCCCTTCGTGAGGTACTCTTGTGGCGTTTCCAGCTGTTGCATGTGTCTAGTGAGGTACATGCCAAATGGGGCATTATACTCAATGACTGGCCTAATGAGGGAAGAGTAGAGAGAGATTATGACCTATTTCTTCCTGGATGCAAAACTCTTGGTAATGAGATGTGCCACATAGAAGGACTTTCTGACCAGTGTCAATATGGTGGTCGAAGTAGAGGTTGCTGTCAACCTGTGTCCTCAGATCTCTTATAACACCTTCAGTGTTCAGTGGGGTCCCATCAATGTGGTAATTAGTAGGAACTGAATTTTTCCCAAATGGGATGGTAACGCATTTTTTGACAGTAAGGCCATGATTTCAACACCAGTCATTGGTCTCAGTGAGGCCTTTCTGTAGGATGTCTACATCACTTGGGGAGTTAATAATAGCTTCCAGCTTGCAGTCATCTGTGAACTTGGTCAGCCAGTGTCCCTCCACTTGGCCTGAACTTCGGAGATGTAGATGCCAAACAGGATCAGACCCAGGATTGATCCCTGTGGGACTCCACTTGTGACTGGTCAGCAGTCTAACGTGGAGTCTGCTACTTTCACACTGTGTGTTCTGTGCACCAACTTGCAACACACCCAGTGATATAGGAGTTGATGCCTAGTTTGGTGAGTTTATCAATAATTCCTGAGTGGGGAATGGTATCAAAGGCCTTGGCCAGATCGAGATAGGCTGTATGAACTGTCATGCCCTCATCCATAGCTCTGGTGACTGACTCAAATAAGTCAACCAGGTTGAGCAGGCATGATCTACCTTTCAGAAAACCAAATTGTGTGGGATCTAGAGTTTGGAGATTCCCTATATCCTTGTTAATTAGGTCCATAATGATGCGCTCTATAGCCTTACATATCAGACTCATCAGGCTAATGGGGAGATAATTCACATGGTCTGTGGTCTCTCCCCCTTTATGGAGAGGGTTGACTGTAGCAGTGCGCCATTCAGTAGGGACAAAGCCTGAGGTGAGGCTGTGATTGAACAGGGCACACAGATGTAGTGCCAGTTCAATTTGTACTTCATGTAGAACACATCCAGGGATATTGTCGGGTCCCATGGAAGCTGTATTCCTGGCCTTGGACAATCCAGCTTTAACCTGTGCTGCAGTAATGCTGGGTGCCTGGCATTTCTCCGGTTTTGTGATTGGTCCTTTAGTGGGGGAGAGAGGGGTAAAGTTGGCACTGAATCTGTCAGCCAGTATGTTGGCAATATATGTTGGCTCAGTATAGGAGGTAGCATTGTGCAGTAATTCAGAGCAAACCTGAGTATTGGAAATTATTGATATAACTATAGAAGATTTTGTCGTTGTTCTTAGTGTCTCCTGCAATTCTACCTTCATAGCTAGCTTTAGAGGTTTTGATGAGGGATCTCAACTTTTTGTTGAGGCTAATAAGGGAGTTTTTCCAGTCTTGGGACTTCATCTTTTTCTGCAACAGTTTCTTCCTTCTGTTGTAAAGTTTATTAATGGCAGGCAACCACCAGATTGGCTTCCTTTTTTTGGAGGAGACCATCTTGGTTCTGTTGGGTATGGCTAGTTCCATGCATTTATGTACGTGTTCGTACAGTGCATGGGTGTATGATTTGGCAGTCATGCATCTATTTTCCATAGACATGGGTGCCGTGAAGTTAGCCACCTCTGTTTTTAGGAGCCCAAAGTCAGCTTTGGAGAAGTTTTTCATGGTGGTTACCTTTGTAGGGGTTGTGGGTGAGATGTGGATTTTCATGGTGATTAGTTTGTGGTCAGATCTAATGAGGGAGGAGTTGACTATTTGTGTAGAGCAATGGTTGCCCATGTTATAAATAACCAGGTCAAGGATGTTGCTTCCTTTAGTGGAGGTAAGAATGAGCTGGTCCAGGCATTGGAGCTGATGAATTCCAGAAAGCATTGGGCCAGTGTACTGGTGTATGAGTATTTTTCCCAGTTGATGGAGCGGTAGTTGAAGTCACCTAGTATAAGAGTGTTGGGTTAGACCCTAATAGTTTCCAGGGTGCTTAGGAACATGGAGTGAGAGTCCTGGGACATGGTTTGGGACCTATAGCAGGCTACGATCTGAACTGGCATCTTACCCAATGTTAGTTGTACCTGAAGTATCTCAGATGCATTATGCTGGGCTACTAATCTAGAGGTGTGCATATCCTTTGTGAATATGGAGACACCACCCCCTTTGGAGCTTTAGTCCATGTTCTGGGACCAAAAGGTGTGGAATGAGTTATAGCCTGGTAGTGCAGGGGTGCTATCTGTTGCTTTAAACAAGGTCTCCATTACAGTACAAATGTCAATGTTTTCCATTTGGAGGAGTGCTTCGATCAATTGCATCTTGAGATTTAGACTTCTAGTATTGAGCAGCATGACCCACAGATTGAATTTATTTATAGCTGTTATAGTAGTAATTTGGTCTTTGGAACACCTCCAACAAAAGGCACTATGGGGTGGCAAGAGCCTTAGCCAGTATCCGGAAACCCAGTTGTGACAAAGGCAGGCCATCTCTGGCAAAGTATCGAGGTCTGTCAGTCATGTCATCCCAAACAGACAGATTCTGGATCCCCTTAGAATGACACCAGAAACTTACCCAATTGTTGAAGTCAATCATTTTCTGCTTGTACTGCGGTATCATTCTGGGCAATGGCAGGATGCTGCTCAGAGCTAGGGTCACACCTGCCTGGGCCACATAATCCGAAAGCTGCTCCATGTCTCTTTTTATGTTGTCCCGGGAGGTGCATCTCAAGTCATTCACACCCACATGGACAGTGACAGAGTCATACTTATGCTTGTTGTGGAGTGACCTGAGTTCATGTGTTGTGTGTCAGATTCTGGCACCTGACAGACAGCTGACTGTTACCTTCACCTTATTCAACCTAGTGAGTGAGACATCAGTGTGTTTCACTATGGAGTCACCTATGATTAGTGTATTGGGAAAGCTGTTTTGCCTTAGGGGCTTAGGTTGAAGGTCACAATGTGTATGTGAACTATGTGTCTTGTGTTTTGTGCTTTGTTGTGGTGGTCGAGTGCGTTTCTGCCTCAAAGGTCTTTATTTGGGTAGAATTCTATTGAGAGCCTCCATGAAGGTGGGTGTGTGGTTTGTGTTTTTATGTAAGAGCTGTGATGGTGAGTGTTTTGGAGGGTTATGTGTTGCATGTGGTGTGGTGCAGGTGTTGACCTTACCTTTTGACCAGCTATTCTGGTCTTGGTTTGAGAGTGCATGGCTTCCAATTTGGATATATAAGTACATCTCTCATAAGTTCGATTGTTGGGAGGTAAGAGGAGAGGGTTGTCTGTGTACATGAGGCAGCTGCTACGCTGCCTCAGAGTGCCCAAGTTCACAAGGTTAATAGAAGAAAGCACAGGGAACTGACCTTTAGACATGCCAGAAGGGATGGCCATTATAACTAAGTACTGGAGCTGTTTCCTTATATATTCCTTTTACAGGAAAATGTCACTCAAGGTGTCTGAGTCTATACAGAGCACTGCCAAACACTTGAGGGGAAGCTAATACATAGACCCTGAAAATTTAAGGATGAAGTATTTAGACAGATATTCTGAAGTTAGAAAGAAATAAAGCAGTACTTACTGAAAAATAAAGAAATAGCTTATCAAGAATGATGAAAAGAGGGGAGTCGTATGAATGGCTAGTGCCTGGCTACTACTAATGCTGGTCTCATCACAGCTTCACTCTGTTGGGAGACAATACTCCTTTGCTTCTTCTCTCACCAGAAGCAAAATGTTAGCACCAATCCCAAGAAGAGAAGCAGGCCACAGCCTCTTTGGTGATCCACAGTCTTGCCCCAGATGATACAAGGGTATGCAGGCTTGTAGCCTTTTTCTGGTAGATGCCTCGAATAGCAACCAGACCAATCAGGTACGTTAAGTACAGACACTCACTCTCCAACCAGAAAGAGTCAGGAATCAATGCACTCTGCTCCTACTCTCACCAGGATCAGAATATAAGCACAAGTTCCAAGCGGTCACCTATAAAGCAGTTATTAAGCTTTCTGGTGACCATCAGTCTCCAGGAAATAATTTAACTGCACTCCTTTTCTCACCAGGAGAAAACAAAAGCACTAATCCCAAGATGACTAATGAGAGGCAGAATTTGGGCTCTCTAATAACTGGTGGCCTTGCAATAGATGCTTAAAGTAAGATGAACAAAATGGTTTATCCTAAACACTGCAGTGTGCACTAGAGGAGTTAGGTATGAAAGTAGGTATCTTAAGTTTCACCTGTCTAAAAAGTTAAGTTTTAGTGGAGAGTCACTATTTTTAAAACAGCAAGATAAATTGAAAGGGGGTGGTCGGTTTTGTATTCTGGTATTATGGAATACAGTAAGATGGCCAATAAATTTAAATAGTTGAAGGGGAGTGATTTCACAAAATGATAATTTTGTGATTACTCACACCAGCCAGTAAAAGCAGAGAGGAAATGAGATATATGATCAAATTAACATAAAGGGCAGGCAACTAGAATGACAGTGGTGTTTAAGAACACAACAGTAACCGGGTAGGAGGGTGGGAAAAATTTCTGTCTGACTCACAGGAGACAGAGCTGTGGTCTCTTTTCAAGTTTTAATATGCAGTTAAAAGCAGAATACAAGCAAAACACAGTGTAAAGAAAACAAATCGCAGTATACAAAATAGAAAAAAGCAATAAAGTAATACAAAATACAACAAATAAAAAGCAAACTAGCCTTTCCCTCACAGCAAACTGTAGTGGAGTCTGGGTGAGCCTTTCCAGTAAAGCCAAATTACATTCTTTGATGTAACCTGTGTTAGACCTTCTACACCAAATCCTTCACAGGCATGACATAACTTCAGCTTCTATTTTTTAACTTCTACTTTACTAATCTTCTATTCTACATTCCCTCTTTGTGATATTTTTTTTATTTTGAAATTTCCAATATCTGGATGCCTTTGCCTGTATTTCTCTTTGAATATCTTTGGGGCTGCCTTTTTGTATTGATTAATTTGGCTTTTGACTTTGAATAAATAATGCACCATATCAAATCTCCATTTCTTTCCCATGTCCATGTTTCTTTTTTATACTTTTCAAAAATCTCTGGCTCAGTATAGGTGGCCCCATTAACAATGAACTCTGCACACAATTTTGTATTTCATTTGAGGTTGTGGACATAGCTAAAGAATACCTTGTGTCTGTCCTTGGCCTACAACACCAAATTTACTTCAAATTTGGTTTGAAAGACTTTATTTGTCCTCTGAGTTTGTTTAGTTTGCTGACAGCACTTTTATCCTGCTGGGTGCGACACCTCCTAATATTTGCCATGATTTTCTTCCTTGTGTTATACAGCCTATTGATGTGATTCCACCAGGGTGGCTTGTTATTGTTTTTGAGTTACTTCTGTACTTATCATGGTAGGTACAGC
The DNA here is from genome assembly GCF_019279795.1 of Protopterus annectens. Lineage (NCBI taxonomy): Eukaryota > Metazoa > Chordata > Ceratodontiformes > Protopteridae > Protopterus > Protopterus annectens. The sequence goes on from NC_056737.1 coordinate 142,101,348, forward strand.
TGTCTCTATGCAGCTATTAAGATACTTGTATAGGGTTTCTGTAAAAAGTTCCATGTAGGCAGTTGTGTTGTCAGGGTTTAGGAGGGTTTGACATTTTGCCAGATTATCACTTAATTGAAGGAAGTTAGAGTAGTCCCTGAACATTTCAATATTAGCTGGGGTTCTGGGCTTTAATTTTACTTCATTTTGTGGTCTGACCTCACCAGACAGGACATTACACTAGGGGGTGTACAGTGATCTCCCATATTAGTGAGGACCATATCCAATATGTTTGCTCATGGTCAGTGTATTGGCAATATAGTCCAGGGAGTTTGTGTTTACAAAATCCAGGAATCTCTGTTCCTGCATGCTTGGTGTCATATATGATTCCCAGTTAATAGTGGGGTAATTATAGTCACCCATGAATATGGTATTGGGTCAGATGATGACTGTTCCTATTAAGCTTAAATTCATGTTATGGGTGTCATGGGTCATAGAGGGGGACCTATAGCTTGCAAAGAAGTGATATGGGATTTTCATCATTTAGCTAATCTAAAGGTATGCATGGATTATAACATGTGCTGCTGGGGTTCTCTCCGAGGCTTTAAACCATGTCTCAATGTCTGTATAGATGTCAACATTCTCTAGGGTGAGGAAACCTTGTAGGGAGAGGAGTTTCATGTTTAGACTCCCAACATTAAGCACTAACATGTTTAGATTTTTTAATTTGCTATGTTGAAAGTATTTTTAGTTTAGCATTGCCTAGAAAGGCACTACGGGGACAACAATGTTTGAGCGAATATTTGAAACCTAGAGAGAAGAGGTGCATACTATCCCTGGCAAATGTGTTGATTATCTCCTTCCATGCTGACAAATATTGCATCCCCTTAGAATGACACCAGTATCTAAGCCAATTATTAAAGTTAGTCGTCTTCAGTTTGTATTGTGGTATCATCCTTGGAGAAGGTACAATGCTGCTTAATACAAGGCTCATAGTAGCCTGGAACACACACATATTCCATGATCTCCATGATGCCCGTCTTCATATAGTCTAGGGAGGTATGTTTCAGGTCATTTACACCCACATGGACTATGGCTGAGTCCTACTGCTACTCATGATCCAATGACCTGAGTGTGTGGGTAATACGGTGTATCATGACCACTAATAAGCAAGTGACTGTGACTTTTTCCTTACTTAGCCTGGTGATAGGGACATCAGTGTGTCTCATAATGGAGTCTAATGACCAGAATGTCGGGTTGTGTGGTGGCTTGCCTTATAAGCTTAGAAATCGACATTAGGAGTACTTTTATGTGAAAGCTTTGCCTCCAGTGATGTATAAATGCATCTCACATATACATTATCAGTTTGTTTGAGAATTAGCTGGTTATCAGTAAATATGAGATAATTTCTACATTGCCCCATGATGCCCATATCCATCAAGCTGGTAACAGAGATAGTGGGAAAGTTCATATACATGGCAAAGGGCCCTTTTGTATTGATTAGGTGGGTCTATCTTCAGCCATTGAATGGCTGAACAGTGAACAATAAAGTGAAAATTCAGTCACTGAACTTCCATGACATTGACAAGGTAAGTAACTAGTTGTCCAACACTTCTCTGTCTTATATACGGAAGTGTTTCAAACCCACCCAGGTGGGGGGCTTCACCCCACCCCACCCCCTTACTATACATACCAACTCTGAGACCGCACTACAGTAGGGAAAGGGGGTTTGAAACACGTCTGTGTATAAGACTGGGAAGTGTTGGACAACTAGCTACTTACCCTGTCAACGAAATGAAAGTTCAGTGACTGAACCTTCACTGTTTATTGTTCGCTGTTCAGCCTTTCAATGGTTAGCCCATTTGATGGCTGAACATAGACCCAATTAGACAGTTATGGTGAGAATTTGTCAGGAATAACTGGTTTGCAATTCTGGAGACAGGGCTTGTCATTGCACAAATAAGTTATCCTGTGTGTAACTAGGTACTGGTGAAATTTCAAGGGTGTTTTTACAGGAAAAATGTCACCTCAATGTGCCTGTGTCCATAATGGGCACCTCAAACACTTAAAAGGAAACTAGTAAAGTAGACCCTGACAATTTATGAATGAAGTATTTAGGGAGATATTCTGAAGTTAGGTTAGACAATAGATAATGAAGCAGTACTTGCTGAAAATAAAGACTTAGCTTTGTCAAGAATGACGAATAGAGGGGATTTACCTTACTAGTTACCTGCTGGCTGCTTCTAGTGCTAGTTTCACCACAGCTTCAAACTGCTGGATTACAATGCCCCTTTGCTTCTTCTCTCATCAGAAGCAAAACAGTAGCACCAATCTCAAGATGAGAAGCAGACCACAGGCTCTTTGGTGACCAGCCATCTTGTCCCACATGATGCTGGGGTCTGTAGGTTTGTTGTCTCCTTTTCCTGGTAAATGCCTTGAACAAAAGGAAAGTCCACACAGACACTTAATGCACAATCAGAGACACTCAGAAATTAATATTCTCTGTTTCTTCTCTCATCAGGAGCAAACAGTATCATCAATTGCAAGATGGCACCTATGAAATGTTATCAGGCTTTCTGGTGAACAGCAGTCTTCAGGAAATAGTGAACCTATACTCCTTGTCTAACCAGGAGCAAAGCAGAAGCACAATCCCAAGATGACCACTGAGATGCAGAGTGTGGGCTCTAATGTTTGGTAGTCTTGGACCAGATGTTGCAGATTTTAAAGATAAGATGGAAAAAAATGGGCTAATATCCTATGAGTTGCAGTGTACATTAATCTATAAGATATGTAAAATAGGGTAACTCAAGCTTAATCAGTCTAAGGGGAGAGCTGCTAATTTTAAAAAGGCAATATAAATTAAATGAGGGTGGGCACAATATTCTGGTTCTTGGAGAACAGTGAGAGGGTCGATGAATTTAAATAGCTGAAGTGGAGTAACTTCAGAAAATGATATTTTTGCTTACTGACATTAACCAGTGAAATAAGGTTGCCCCCCATCCTGTTATCAGTGGGACACTCTCATGTTGAGCTACTTTTTCCAATTGCCCACTATGTAAAGCAGTGGGACCTAAAAAAATTCTGCTTTCAGTCACACTGAATAGCAGTGGAAAAGCCACACTTATTTCTGGCATTTCCACGGTAATTCACTTACATCATTGACAGATCTATTCCCTGTTAGGTCCAGGTGTTGTAGATCATGCAGCAATTGGCTGCAATTCAGGAAGGGGGCAGGGATTGGGTCAGGAAGATCCCTACTAAGATCACGTCCGTAGACTGGTTTGTTATTAGCACCTCTACAGCCACTAACAAAATGAAGACTGAGATTTATTTATTTTTTTCTAACAGCCTAGCCAGAGAGCCAGCCAAAGAGCTAGCCAGTCAGCCAGCCAGCTAGCCACTCCAGCAGCCAGCCAGCCCAGCAAAGACTGTGATTGTAGTGGTAAACACAAATAATATTTTATGGCTTTAGCTTTTTTTTTTAAATGGGAATATTGTGTTTTATTTCAATTTTTAACTTTTTAATGTTTAGAAGTAAATGGGTGCACTGTACAGTATGTAAATCTGTGTAAGTGGTTATTTTGAGATTTGCAAATAGTTTTTAAAGGTACAAAAAGTATATATATATATATATATATATAATATATATATATATATATATATATATATATATATATATATATATATATATATATATATGCATGATTTACTATCAAAAAGATGAACAGAGATGCTCTGAAGATGGAAAATCAAAAGATGAATGTTCAATTGTCTATGTTGCTAAACATTCCATGTTCGAAAGTTCATATCAGCGAATGCATGAACTTGAAGTACTGCACAGAGACTACGGTACAATGTGGTTTGGGACATTCACACCTTTCCTCACTGTAGTGCGATCTCAGAGTTGGAATATATAGTTAGTAGGGGGGGGTGCAGGGGGGGCTTACCCCCTTGCAAAAACATGATGTGAGGTGTAGGAGTTTCACTTACCTGAGCTCCTATATGGACATCACATGTTCTGTTCAGCGAAAATGTTGAATCTGCTGAATTCGTTCAGCAGATTCGACAATGTGTCCTGACGTATATTTTTACTTTTGCTCTTTCCTTCGATGTTACGTTAGGGAATTTGTTTTTAATGGCAGCATTTTGATAGTAAACCTGTATGTATATATATATATATATATATATATATATATATATATATATATAAATTATATAAAATTAAATCTATACTTGTGGTTGTTTTGGGATGATTTAGAACAGTAGTTTGTAAAGGTTAAAATGTATGTATAGAAGTGTTTTTTTATTTCTGGTGGGGGCAATCTTCATGGAAAATTGTAGTGTACATGATATTTCTAATGTTATTCTGACTGATTCAGGGTACTTTGCATTTACATATGGAAATGATTTGGGATTGTTTGCACTTTTGGGGTGGAAATATATATAATTTATTTTCTTAATGCTGTGTTCAAGAAGTTAAGGTGTACAGCTTTGGACATTTTTTATAGTGGTTGTTTAGTGATGACTTGCAAGAACTTCTTTTAAAATTGAAAATGTGTGTGTGTATTTTTAACTTTTTATTTTTTGAGGGGACATGTTCATAGGTAAATGCAGTGCATTTGGTATTCTACTAGGTACATATTCTTGTGGCTGTTTCAAGATAGATTGCTTCTATGAGTGGAAATGTGTTTATTTTTATTTACTGCTATGATTAGAGTGAAACTATGGCTGTGTTGCTGTTGGGCCTGTTCTTTGTTGCATCGTTGTGCTAAGTAATTTAGTGCTATAGGTTTATTTCTATCAGAGTAATCATGGTTAGTGTGATATATATAATTTAAGAGGTTTTTTTTGCTTTTTAAATAAACTTAATTGTCTGTTTTATATGAGTAGCATTTTTCCGTAAAGCTTACTTACTGTTACAACTGAGTAATGTGTGTGTTTTTGCAGTAATGCTTCACTTTTACTGTTAAAGCTGCATAATTGAAATGGTTTGTGAGATGTCAGTATGCTGCAATAACTTCACACTGTTATACCCATGAATGCATTTCCTTCACCACTTCTGTGGTGATGTTATGGTACAGGGTGTGGCCATTCTCATATTGACCATACCTTCATGTCAACCCTACAAAGAGGAGAGGGAAAGAATTATTATGGTAAATTAACATAAGCGGTGAGCAACTAGAGAGACAATAAGTTTATAAATGCAATGTTAGCAGGGTGAGAAGGTAGGGAAGATTTAATTTCTGGGTGACTCACAAGAGAGACAACTCTGGTTTCTTTCCTAGTTTAAATATTCAATAGAATACATAATACAATTAAAACACAGTGTAATGAAAATACACCATGTTGTACAAAATACAAGAAAGCAGAACTGGGAAGAGAGACTGGATAAGCAAATCACAAAGAAATAGTGGGGGATATATGTTTGACTCCCAAATATGCAACAAAATCTAGAAGATTTAGGTCTTTGCCTGGAAGTGTTTCCATAGATATTTTTATGCCCTAAGCAGGCTCCAAAGAATCTTTCATCAGGTAGACAGCAAATGTAGGAGATGTGATGGGAAGAAAGAGGTAACTGGGAACATACTTTCTGAGAGTGTAATGAGTTGGCTGACTTTAAAGATTCTGTGCAGTTTGCTCTGTTGGAGATGCTGGGTGAGCAAATTGGAGTGACTAAGGAAATGATTTTTTGAGCTATGATACAGTGTTGGAATTGTTTAGACATAGTAAGGCCTTGCTGAGTCTAATTATAATGGCTGACAAAAAAGCAATAACTAGAAAATGGAAATCAATGTCTAAACCAACTTTACTAGAAGTAACAAAGATAGTAACAGAGATAAAACAACTGAAACTGGAATCTTTAGAAAAGGGTAGGTGTAAATTACACAGGAAAAAATTGGAAATGTTGGACCACTGCATACGGGAGGAACAATGTTTAAAAGAAGGCAGGATCTGAATGAGCTATGTAATGGTTGAGTGACGATGACTGAATATATTAAAAGTGATGTATAATGTTTGCAGCTACAGTTGTGTTGGCATGGTTTGTAAGACATAATGTTTGCAACTGAGATTGTGCTGCTATGATTTATTTTCATTTATATAAATGTAAAATCATCTACATCACACATGATAATTTAATAAAGATGTTTCTTGCAAAAAGAAAAAAAGAAAGCAATAAAGCAATCCAATTTACAAGAAAACAATAAGGAAAAACAAACTAACATTTCCCTGGCAGCAGTCTATGGTAGAGTCTATGTGAGCTTTTCCAGTACAGCCTTGAAATGTTTTATTTTACCCCTTAAATATACGGTTTCGTTCTTAGCTCCTCCCTCACTTCGCAGGTACTTAATCTTAAGTGATCTGTTTTCATTTCTGTGTTACTTACAAGACAGACAGCTCTGGTTTCTTTCCTAATTTAAACATGCAATAGAAAACAATATACAATTAAAACACTGTGTTATGAAAATATACCACAATATGCAAAATAAAAGAAAGCAATAAAGCAGTACAATTTACAGGAAAGCAATATAAAGAAAAGCAAACTAACTATTCCCTCACAGCAGTCTATGGCAGCATCTGTGTGAGCTTTTCCAATAAAGCTTTGAAATGTTTTATTTTATCCTTTAAATACAAGGTTTAGTTCCTAGCATGAGTACTGAAGAAGGCATGAAAGTGGCCTTAAATAAAGAGAGATGGCAACAGTTGAAATGACATCTTGACCCCATCTAGAAAAAATAGGTAAAACAGGTTGATGATGATGCTGACACAGACTCTACCACAGACTGCTGTGTGGGAAAGGTTAGTTTGTTTTTCCTTATATTGCTTTCTCGTAAATTGTACTGCATGATTATGTTTAGTTCCTAGCTCCTCCCTCAATTCACATGTAATTAACCTTATGTGATTTATTCTAATTTCTGTGTGGCTCATAAAAGATACAGCTGTGGTTTCTTTCCTAGTTTAAATAAGTAATAGAAAACAGAATACAGTTAAAACACAGTGTAATAAAAATACACCACAATATACAAATACGAGAAGGAAGCAGTAAAGCAATACAATTTACAAGAAAATAGTATAAGGAAAGAAAAGCTAACCTTTTGCCTCACAGCAGTCTATGGCAGAATCTGGGTGAGCTCTTCTATGACTAAACTGAAGAGCCCCGTTGCAGAGAAGGCACCCCTGTCTGGCTTCCATCCCTACTTTTATCACACTGGAAACTACTCCATTTACAATTACTTCTATTTCTGGCTCATTGTAAGTTGTCTTTATCACTCCCATAAATTTTTAACCAAATTGTCTTTTTGCTAGTGTCTTCTAGAGGAATTCCTTCTAACTGTGTCAAAGGCCATCAGATCAAGAAAGTCCAACCCATTGGCTCTTCTCTGTCCATAAACATTATTAGGGCCTCTAATTCATTTCTACTTTTCTTCCTTTCCCAAGCCATTCTACTCCATCATGTACTACTCTCATCAGAATTATCCAGTCTTCCTGCTAGCACTTTTGCCATCACTTTGATGTGTGCATTTATTAAGGAGGATGGTCTATATTCACCTACTTCTACCCTGACCGCCCCCATTTATTAAGGAGATTAGTATATATTCCCATACTTGTACACTGTCCCCCCCATTTATTAAGGAGATTAGTCTATATTCCCATACATCTACCCTGCCTCCCCCTGTTTATTAAATAGATTGGTCTATATTCCCATACTTATACCCTATCCCCTTTGTTTATGAACGAGATTGATCTATATTCACATACTTGTACCCTGTCTCCCCATTTATTAAGGAGATTGGCCCATATTCCTATACTTCTACCCTGCCACCCCCTGTTTTGGGATCACTACTACCCTGGCTATTTTAATTTTGTCTCTTATTTCCCACTTCACTTTTCCTTCCATACTCCTCCTTCATAACTGCCCATATTGCTACGCAACCCCATTTGTAATACTTTGCCAGGTAAACATTTGGGCATCACACTTTTCTGTCTTTCATTACCTTTTTGATCTCCTCCATCCTGATTTTTGTATTCCGTTTCTCCATCTGTATTCCTTCTACTTGGTACCCCTCTCCTCTGTCTGTGACCCCCCATTTGACTTTCTTTTTCTTCTTTTGTTGTTGGTATATTTAAGGGTAGTGCTCAGTAAAGTCTCTTCTAACCCTGCTGTCCTCCTCTAAGATCGCTCCCTCTTTTCCTCTAATGTTTTTCTCTCTCACCATTTCTTTTTTATACTTTCTCAGTAAGTGTTGCTCCCTGTTTCTCCTAGTACAATTGTTTTACTTCCACTGCAGTTGTTACCTTTCCCTCTAGTTCATTTTTTATTACTGCTTTTCTGTCCTTAGTGCTTCTCTGTCTGTACTGTTTTCCATATTTTCCTATGAATCCTGTTCACATCTTCTTGCAGAATTATCTCTTCCCCATTAACTTTCTTTTCCACCCATCCTCTCTCATGACTGTTCCCTTAAGTCCTGCTGTGATTTCATCCTAGAAGTTTTCACCAGTTCTTTCTTCTCTATAGTGTTCTTTTCCACTGTCTCCTCAATCAGTTTTTGTAACTGCTGCTTCCTTTCCTGATCTTTCTACTTGTAGCCTGCCCATCTCCACCCCAGACCCTTTTCTTGTTCCTTCACTGTCCTTATTGTCATTGCTACTGCTGCATGGTTTGATATGTATCAATAATGTATTTCTATCTCTTCCACAATATTTACAGTTTCATCACTCCCTAGTATCCTGCCCAGTGTACTGGCTTGAATCAAGCAGTTTCTGCAACATGCGTACTCCCTTTTCAGGGTGTGTTTCTCTCCATAGATCCTTCTACTCTCCTTCTTTCAAGCTCCTGTCTTAGCCTTTTTCCATCTTTATACTGCACTGCCTTTTTGACAAAGCCTGCCTGTCTTTCTTAGGATCTAATCTGACAGTAAAGTCCCCTTGGATGATTTACCCTCCATTCCTTTTTATCTGGTTCCATTTTTCAAGAACCTGATATAAAAGTCCTCTGTGTCCTTGTTTGGGTCACACAGATTCACTGTTATCGTTCTCCTTCCATTTGCTCTTCCTTACCAAATGACTCATCTTCCCTCCCCTCCCCACTTTTCTGCACCCTTTCTGTAACTACATGTATACACTTTTTGAAAAGGGGACCACTCACCTCTTGTCTCCCTAGTATGCTTTATTGTCTTTTGCACCCTTGAGGTACTGTGGGCTCATGATCTTGCCTCATCTTTTACCTTTAATTTGGTCTACTGGAGGAATGCTTACATCCCCTTGCATCCCACTTGCTCTGCTATTTACTTTTTTACTTTTGGTTGGGTATAAACCCCCCCACCCCTCCTTTTCAGGTTACTACATTAAGTCTGTATTAAGTTCTTTCTGTTCATAGGTTCATAGGTTCATACTAGGCTATCTGCCCTAGGGCATTTATAAGCCTAGCCAGAGTGTGTTGGGCTTTCGCCACCCATTTTAAATTAATTTTGCTATGCCCTTTTTCGAGGTTAGTATACTGTGCCTCTGTCTAACAGTGACACAGAAGTGATACCCGGGGTAAACCTATGATCTCCCATCCACTCATCAAGATTCCTCTTGAAGAGAGTCAATGAGGGACTCTGCCTAACCTGGACTGGGATTTTATTTCAGAGTGAAGGGAGCCTCTGGGTTATGAATCTGTCCCTCCAGCATGTCCTATTTATTTCAGTGCTGAGGTTCAAGTCTCTTGAGCACGTAGCTCGATGGGATTTGGATTTTCTGAGGTGCAGCATGTCCATTAATTCCGGGTTGGACATGGCTTTATACGTCAGGCACAGATCGCCTCTGAATAGGCGGTATGCCACTGAGTAGAGCTAGAGTTTCTTTAACCGGGCAGCATAAAGCATCTGTTTGAGCCCTTTGATCCTCTTGGTGAGGTACTTTTGGGGTCTTTCCAGTTGCTGCAGGTGTCTGGTAAGGTACATCCCAAAAGGGGCATTTTACTCAATTATGGGCCTGATGAGGGATGAGTAAAGAGACACAATGACCTCCCCTGATCTAGATGTGAATCCCTTCATGATTAGGTGGACTATATAAAATGTTTTTCTAACCACTTTCGCCACGTGGTTGTCAAATGAGAGATTGCTATCAACTTGGGTCCCCAGGTCCCTAATTACTTCTTCTGTACTTAATGGATTACCACCTATGTGGTAATTTGTGGGCACTTTGTTTTTGCCAAAGGGATGACTATACACTTTTGGCATTTAGCTTGAGGCCATGGCTCTGGCACCAGTTGTCTGTTTCTATGAGGCCCTTTTGGAGGATGCTTGTGTCAGCTGGAGAGTCGATTATGGTGCCCAGTTTGCAGTCATCTGCAAACTTGGTCAGCCACAGTCCTTCCGTTTTGGCCTGTACCTCCGAGAAATATATACCGAACAAGAGAGGTCCCAGGACTGAGCCTTGTGGGATGCCACTTGTAACTGGTTTGGAGTCTGACATGGCTCCAGCAATTCTAACCATGTGGGTTCTGTCCTTGAGCCAGTTTGCAACCCATCTAGTGACATAGGGGCTTATATTTGAGCTGGTGAGCTTATCTATAATGCCCGAGTGGGGTATTGTATCGAAGGCTTTTGCAAGGTCCAGGTAGGCTGTGTGGACCACCTTCCCCTCGTCAATGGCCTTGGTGACTGTTTCAAAGAAATCGACCAGGTTTAAGAGGCAGGATCTGCCCTTAACAAAGCTGAACTGGGTAGGATCCAGTGTCTGTAGGTCTCCAATATCTTTATTTATGAGGTCCATGATGATCCTTTCCATAGCTTTGCAGACCAAGCTAGTCAGGCTTATGGGGTGATAGTTTCCAGGATCTGTTGAGGCACCACCTTTGTGGAGAGGGACCACTGTTGCTGTACACCACTCTTTGGGTACATATCCTGTAGTAAGGCTGAGATTGAACAGTAGTTTTATGTTTGGGTTTAGCTCTTCTTGGAGTTCATGTAGGACGCAGCCCGGGACACCGTCTGGTCCCATTGATGCTGTGTTTTGTGCTTTGGAGAGGGCAGCTCTTACCTGAGCATCTGAGATGTCAGGGGGGCAGCACTCTGCTGGGATAGATATTTGCCCTTTTGGTGGGGAGGGGAGAAGTTTGCGCTGAATCTGTCAGCTAGGATGTTGGCAATGTCTGTGGGTTCGGTGTATTTTTTGTCATTTTGGACTAATTCTGAGCATATCTGGGAATTCCCACCCAGGTTCCTAACATAACTAAAGAAAGCCTTGTGATTATCCTTAGTGTCCTGTGCAATTTTTCTCTCGAAGCTGGCCTTAGACGATTTTATGAGTACCCATAGTGTTTTGCTAATACTGATCAGAGATGCCTTCCCTTTTTGGGATTTTGCTCTATCATGTAGTAGCTTCCTCCTTCTATTGTATAGTTTGTTTATGGCTGGGGTCCACCAGACAGGACGTCTGCCTTTGGGGGATTGGGTCTTGGTTTTATTTGGGATTGCATGATCCATGCATTCCTGAAGGTGTTCATAGAATGCGTTTATAAAGGATTCTGCAGTCTGGGCCGTATTTTCCACAGGCCCGGGGGCTTTGAAGGATTCCACCTCGGTTTTGAGGAGTGTGAAATTTGCTTTAGAGAAATTTTTCACTGTGGTTTTCAGGGCAGGGGGTGGAGTCAGGATGTGAATATTCAGTGAGATTAGTTTATGGTCTGATCTTACCAGTGAGGGATACACTTCTGGTCTGGAGCATAGAGCCCCATGTTGGTGATGATCAGGTCCAGTATGTTTTCCCCTCTTGTGGGAGTGGTAACAAGTTGTTCCATAGCATTTGAGTTTATAAATTCTAGGAACCTTTGGGCTAGGGTGTTGGAGCTAGAGTAATGCTCCCAGTCTATGTTTGGGTAGTTGAAGTCACCCAATATAATGGTGTTTGGAGAGACCTTCATATTTTCCAGTGTTCTCAGGAAGGCTGAGTGGGGTTCCTGGGTTTGGGAGGGTGGTCTGTAGCAGGCTATAAACTGGAAGGCAGTTTTACCCACTGTTAGTTGCACATGGATAGTCTCTGATGCTTCGTGCTGTGCCACCAACCTGGAGGTGTGGGTATCTTTGATGAATATTGATACTCCCCCTCCGTTTGTCGTTCGGTCCAAGTTTGGGGCCGAAAAGCATGGTATGAGGTATAACCTGGTACTGCTGGGGTGCTCTCGGGAGCCTTGAACCAGGTTTCTGTTACTGCACAGATATCGATGTTCTCCATGCTAAGGAGAGTTTCGAGTGCGTGCATCTTGAGGTTTAGACTTCTGGCGTTGAGTAGCATTACTCTTAGTTTCTTATCCCTTGTGATACCTATGGAGGTGGGTTTATCTTTTGAGCCTTGCCTAAAAAGGCACTATGGGGGTAGCAAGAGCCTTTGCCAATATCCAAAAGCCCAGGGGTGACAGGTGCAAGCCGTCCCTAGTGAAGCATCGTGGCTTGTCGAGCATGTCATCCCAGGCTGACAGGCATTGGATCCCCTTTGAATGACACCAATACTTAAGCCAATTGTTGAAATTGATCATCTTGTCTTCATATTGTGGCATCATTCTTGGTGAGGGTAAGATGCTACTCAAGGTCAGGGTCATACCAGCCTGGGCTACATGCTCAGAGAGCTCCTCTATGTCTCTTTTCATGTAGTCCAGGGAGGTATGTCTCAGGTCATTCACACCAGCATGGACAATGACTGAGTCATATTTGTACTTGCCTTGGAGTGACCTGAGTGCTTGTGTTATGTGGCGGATCCTAGCGCCTGACAGGCAGCTCACCGTGACCTTCTCCTTGTTCAGCCTGGTGAGCGGGACGTCAGTGTGCCTGGTGATAGAGTCACCTATTACAAGTGTATCAGGTGTGTTGTTTAGCCTTAAGGGCTGTGACTGTTCGGCACACTGGCTTTGTGAGCTATGTGTTGCACGTGTTTTCTTTTGGGGTAGCGGTTGCTTGGGTGTCTGCTTTGGAGGTCTCTGCTGCTTAGGCAGATTTTTATTTAGAGCCTCCGAGTATGTTTTTGTGTGTTTATGTGTTTGGTTTGCTGTCATGGTAGGTCTATGTGAGACTGGAATTGTAATGAGTGTGGTTTCCTTCTCCTCCTGACTGGTTTCGCCAGTACTGAGTTGAGAGAGCTTAGCCTCCAGTATGGCTATATGGTTGCATCTCTCACATGTGTTGGAATTTGTTGGGAGGAGGAGAGGGTTGTCTGTGTACATGAGGCAGTTGTAACATTGCCTCAAGATTCCCAGATTCACCAGCTGGACCGGAGAGGAGATTGACAACTGAGCATTGGACATGCTAGAATAGTATTGGGAATTCCTTTATAATTGAAAAAAAAGGGCCAATGGGGAACGAGGTACTCAAGGGGAGTTTGTGAGGGTGTAGTGCTTTTAATATTTTAGTGGTGACTTATATAATTGCTTTAGTGAGCAAGTGCCAGGTAACTTAAATGCAATGTGTTACAGGTAACTTAAATGCAAAAACGACAAACAGTAACTTTCTTTCAAGTGAAAGTTCTCTTTAGGTTTCATTCATTCTTTATTCCCGAGTTCCCCAGCCAAGCTGGCCCTGATGTCTTTTGCCCACCCATCAATAAAGTTGAATTTGTCAGTGTCCAGCTTGTGATTTGATTGCCTCTGGAACTGATATACCAAGGACATAAGAAAAAGATGACAATAAGAAAAAAACTTTCCATAAAAAATATATATTATTTATATAGACAGAGAGAGAGAGAGGATTCCTTATATGCATATGTTTCTATGCATTCTTTTTTTTTTCTGTCACTGCCTTTTTTTCTCACACTTCTACTAAATGTTTTAGGGCTTTTATGATTTTGTGACAAGTTTGTTTCAATCAACTACTTCAGTTTCATTACTCAACAGTTAACCATCATGTAAAATTATCATTTATGATATACAAAGATGGCAATCCAGCAGTGTTCAATTCAAATCCATTAAAAGCATTTTTAATATTTAACATTCCTCTGCTGTCCAGATGGACTTGTAGCAAAGTTTTGTATTCATGTTTTTTTCTGACCAAAAATAATGTATTTGAAAATGTAAAACATTCCAAATTACGTGCAATTTCAAATAGAGTCCCTTGCACTGAAGTAATAGTTTTGATAGAAAAATGTCTTTATACAGACGTATAGAACAGCAGTAATGTATGTAAAGTTTCTCAAGTTCATGATGTTACACAGAAGACTATACAAGCATTTATCTTCTTCATTTAAACAACATGCAAATCACAGCTTCATTTCCCAATCAGGCTATATGCATTACCCTTGCTATTTATTGTAATGCATGTACATAATCTCACTTGCAGAGACTGCAGAAACACTACCTGAATTTTTAAACTGTGAATCCGTGTTAGAAATATCAATTGGCTACTGAAAGCTGAATAAATAAACTTGAAGGCATAGAATTTTTAAGATACATGGTTCTCCTTTTCACAACAGTATCCTTTAAGGGGTTGTTGGCATCTTGCATGCATTTAGAGTTACAACTACAGAAAACATCTCGTGTCATATTTTTAGAATATACTGTCTTTTACAAGTTTTAAGTTCCTTGCTTTAAAAATCTAGGCATTTCTATTCAAGTAAAATCTGCTAACTTCTACTCAAATATTACTATCAAAAAGAAAGTGAAATTATGGGTTGGAAACAAAGAGTTCTACTCCCTTGAAGTGCACCACCTAAGTTCTCTGGATATCAGTCCCAAAAGTCTCTACAAATATATATATATATATATATATATATATATATATATATATATATATATATATAGTCACATTGTTTTTCTCTCTTCATGAGTTAGAGCAGTACATAACTGCAGATGTGTTATGTGTCCAAATGAAAAACTCTTTTTTTTTTTTTTTTTTTTTGTCATTTCTCTTCATACTGATGTTCCTCACAGAATTGCATTTAGCATCCTCGGTTCCTCCTTTTATTTCATAACTAGGCTAATTGCCTTTGGATGTCATTTTAACCCTAGCTATTTATTCCATTTGAGAATCAAACTCTGCACCTTCTGTCTATAAGGTAAACCATTAACTATTATGTCAACCTCCAAAGGGCCTTTGCAAGAAACATGTATTCAGATCAGTGAGGCAACATTCTCAGCAGCAAATTGGATTCCTTTACTACCACACAGTTTAAAGGTCAGCCAGAAAAAAAAATAGAAAGTAAAACTCACAATAGTTTTTTAACCCCAAGTATCTAAAGGAACAAGTTACTTAATTTGAAAGGGAACTGAAGGAGGTTAACATCCATGTAAATACATTTTGGTTTCAGGACACCTTTCTAGCCTTAACAGGTGTCATGCTATCCACTATGAATATGCTTTTAAAGCTGTAAATGCGTTCCCACTAGGTTCATAAGTAAATACGAGTCCAGTCAGTCTGTAGACTACTACATGCCTAGCCAATAACCAGAAAATGACTAAAGGTGAAAAACAAACCATGTATCATGTGTCTTTGAGGTAAGCATCTTAACCCCCAACTAGCTTGTGTCAGACTTTGGCCACTGTATATAACTTGTGTTTGAAAAGCATACTCATGGTAGATTATAAAATTATATGCTTTCTTGTTTTTAGAGTCTTTTTAAGAGTATACCTTAGTCTATTTTTTTCTCTTAACATTTCCTGTATTAGTAAATTGAGCCTCTTGACATCGTATAAGCATTTAGCTGGGTTTCCAAATCACAAACTTACCAAGAATATATACCCAAATTTCTTTATCATTAAATCAGTATCCTTTTAATTTCTAATAGCTTTATATTCACTTTAAAGACCATCTCCTATATATCAAAGAATGGAAAGAAAGAGAGCAAAAGGAAAGAAGAAAACAAGCAAGTCACATAGTCCTAACTTGTGACTTTGCTCAGAATCGGCCATTCATATGTTGGCCAGGTGTAGGTGTTATATTTTAATTATACAGAAATCGAGTAGTTTTCACTGGGGTTGAATTTAAGTTGCTTTCTTACACACAACCATAAATGGAGCTGGAAAATGGGCAGATGTGTATACAGTGAGAGCAGAGCGTTTTATGAAGTACAATATTTGCATTTATGTAAATTTAGCCAAATATTTTAGCATTAACAAGAAACCTAATTCAGTGAGATACAAGAAACCTAATTTAGTGAGATACAGATACATATGTTGAACAGCAGTTAGAATATATTTAATTTAATCGTTGTGATGAGTCCTGTTTCAGGGAAACAAGAGAATACTAAACAGCTACAGAGTGTCTTAATTCTGGAACATAGATGGACGAGGCACACAGTACAATCCAGATGACTCAGGTTTGTTTGGTGGCTTAGGTGGCGTAGGATATCAAGGGCCAAGATGGGGAGGAGACTGAGTGACCACTGCCAGCTCACCCAGCATAGGGGGAAGGGAGCTGCTATGCCATTAATCCCAAAAGGAAGTGCTGCCATATTGCTAGTAGCAAAATTAAAAGCTTGGAGATACCAATGCACATGTAGATATACAGAGGTTATGTATTAGTTTGAGCAGAAGTATACAGCCAAACCACTAGCTGCTGTGTGGGAGGAGCTAGGCAGGAAGGGAGTGGGCTAATATGTAAATGAAAGCCCTGCCTGGCACTGGAGTCCCACCTCCAAAAAGGAACAAAATGACTCATTGATTTCTTATCTTATTCAGGGAAGAAATTAGCCATAAGGATCTTGCCTGGCTGATGAAAAATAGGTGGATACTAGCACAGAATGACAAGAATAGGTCAATAGGGTTTTGTGTGAGGCAGGATTGATGCTGGGGGTAGTCAGGGATTAACAAGTGTGTATTTAGAAAATTTTAATAACAGCATCAGTGAAATGATGGGTAGTATATTTGCCAGTTACAAAATGATTAATAATAACAAAAGCTGGATTGGATTTAAGTGGAAACAACTGAAGAAAAGAAAACATAGTATCTCCAGACAATTGGAACTATACTGATCTAATTTTAATATGATATATGGCATCTTTTAATGATGTAATTATAGTCATGAAATGGAATAGCTCAGTAGATTAGAGACATCATCACTAAATGACATAGGTCTATTTAACATTATTTGAAGTATTGTAGATTAGAGACATCATCACTAAATGACATAGGTCTATTTAACATTATTTGAAGAATCGTAGATTAGAGACATCATCACTAAATGACATAGGTCTATTTAACATTATTTGAAGTATTGTAGATTAGAGACATCATCACTAAATGACATAGGCCTATTTAACATTATTTGAAGTATTGTAGATTAGAGACATCATCACTAAATGACAGGTCTATTTGACATTATTTGAAGTATCATAGATTAGAGACATCATCACTAAATGACATAGGTCTATTTAACATTATTTGAAGTATCGTAGATTAGAGACATCATCACTAAATGACATAGGTCTATTTAACATTATTTGAAGTATCGTAGATTAGAGACATCATCACTAAATGACATAGGTCTACTTAACATTATTTGAAGTATCGTAGATTGGAGACCATCAGTAAATGACATAGGTCTATTTAACATTATTTGAAGTATTGTAGATTAGAGACATCATCACTAAATGACATAGGTCTATTTAACATTATTTGAAGTATTGTAGATTAGAGACCATCACTAAATGACATAGGCCTATTTAACATTATTTGAAGAATCGTAGATTAGAGACATCATCACTAAATGACAGGTCTATTTAACATTATTTGAAGTATCGTAGATTAGAGACATCATCACTAAATGACATAGGTCTATTTAACATTATTTGAAGTATCGTAGATTAGAGACATCATCACTAAATGACATAGGTCTACTTAACATTATTTGAAGAATCGTAGATTAGAGACATCATCACTAAATGACATAGGTCTATTTAACATTATTTGAAGTATTGTAGATTAGAGACATCATCACTAAATGACATAGGTCTATTTAACATTATTTGAAGTATCATAGATTAGAGACATCATCACTAAATGACATAGGTCTACTTAACATTATTTGAAGTATCGTAGATTAGAGACATCATCACTAAATGACATAGGTCTACTTAACATTATTTGAAGTATCAGTTCATAACCCATTTTTCCAATTTTTGTACATGGGATTCAGTGTGTCACTTTAACAGAGGCAGTCATCTTGAGCCAATGTTCACACCTTCCATACGTGGTTTCAAGAGTAATATACCACTCAGAGGTTTGAAGCACAAAACAATTGGTTTCATTTTGAATGCATTACAAAACATATTCTAGGTAGAACATAATGTAGTGATATATTGGTTATAGTTGTTTCCTAAATGTACAATGTACATGCCTATCAACTGTACAGATTTTTGCAGACTGTCCAGATTTTTGCCACATATTTTTGGTCCATTTTTTATGAAATAGTGGTTTTCTGTCAAATTAGTATCAAATTATTAATGATTGAAGTTAGAAAATAATGACAGACATTTAAGTTTCAGGTTTCATACCTTTCAGAAAATTCATAATAATGCAAAAACAGTTATTCTATCAACTTTCTAAGTTTGTAAGAGTAATATTTAAAAATCTACCCTATTTTGGGGGCTTTGTACCCCTTTTACTTTTGGCTTTGTCCAGATTTCTTGCTCTAAGAGGTTGAGAAATATGACAATGCGCAGGACTTTAGAATTTGAAATGGGTGTTTTCTGACCGACTTTTGCATATATTCTTTGTAATCATGATTCCGTATATAAACACACAGATAAACCAACATGAGAAGATGATGACCCTTCAATCCCATTAATGCAACTAGCCACTATGTATATGCTCCTCCCATTCTACCCCCATCTCCAGCCCTCCACCCACCTCACTTCACATGAATCTATCTGTTGACCTGCAATGTCCTCACACTATAAATTATGTCATACCACCACCCTCCCTTTAAGAAATGTTTCCCTAAATCATCCTCATAGTCTACTGCATGTTGCTATGCTGTCTCATTCTAGGTTAGGACTTTGGAATGTATTTGGATTTTTTTTTGATACTTCATGTTTTGTTTTTTTACCACATGCTTGATTCTCGTATTTAATTTGTTAAGTACAGTGGGATGTAATACACTGAAGAATTCTTTGGACAAAACCGGCTTGTTCTGTTTTGCTGGTATGTCTTATGGTAGACTGAAAGCTTTTTATTTTCACCTCAACATGCTGGAGAGTTTTTGAAATCTATTACTCTGTTTACTCAACGAACTGCCAAGGTGATTTAAGCCATGTGTTTCTTATTTGAATTTTTCTTGTTTCTTATTTGAATTTTTCTAAGAAAAAGATATGGAGATGATTTTTCACTTGATCTTGTAATCTTAAATGTTCTTATATGTAAAAAGAAAAAAAATACAGACTTCATCCTTGTTGGTGCAGACAGCCTTGTTCACATTTGTAAACATAATGTAAGGGGTTATGCCAATAATCTCTTTTGTCTCAATAGTATGGCAGAGCTGAGAATCAAGGCTTTCATGAGTCTAACTACTGGAATAAACTTGGGTTAATTCAAAACAACCATATTTTCTGTCCTGTATATTATCTATACTAAATTAAGCAAAAAAGACCAAATAATAGAAAGATATGCTTTTCTTTAAGGCAGTTTTTTTCTCTTTGATATGAACGTTAAGGCTTATTCTCAAATAGATCCTCAGCTGATAGAATATTGACTGGCCTGTTTATCATTCGAAGGTATACTTACCTGTTTGACGTGTATGTTTGTTTCTGTAGTTGTTACTTCTCAGCTTATGGTAAATCAGTTATCAAAGAGGTTCCTACTCAACAAGCATCCCAATTGTAGTTGTTGAGTGGCAAGCATTGATGTATGGGGTCACCCCAATGTTGTTTCACATAGAGAGTGAGGTTGTAAGTTTTTGAGGAGAAAGTAAAGAACAAGCAAGCAATAACATTTACAAAGAAGGAAATAACTATTGGTCAAGAGTGTTTTGTTACCATACTGACATTCCAGATTCCATACAGGAGGTGATTCCTAACCTTGTATTTTTGTTCTGTTTCTCATAATATTTGTAGTGTAAATGGAAACCACTGAGGATTGAAGCCACTTAATAATGACAGACTTCATAGCCTTCAGAAAATGTATGTTAATACAAAACCTATTATTCTATCAAATGTTTAAATTTATAAGAAACATATTTAAGATCTGTTCCTATTTTTGGGCCTTTGTCCCTCCATTATGTTTGGCTTTGTCCAGATTTCTTGTGCTAAGAGGTTGAGGGATATGGCAATCCTAAAATGAGCAAAGTTAACAAACAACAACAGGATTCTATTATTAACTCATTACATCCAGGTGACGCCTCCAGGTGCATCTACAGTTAACTCCTACTGATGCCTCTAGGTGTCAAATATTGCTTGTTCATGTTTGCATCAATAATTCCAAAATCATGCCATGTACAAGGTTTTAAATGATTTCATCTTAAAGGTTACACACTGACAATCTCAACTGCATTAATATTTGACCTGTGTCTAGTGCAGGTAAATAGATATTCACTGTTGTTTGTATGATATTAATTTATAGAGATATAATTTTCATATTTTTCTAAATATCTCAACAACCAAGTAACACAGACAGAACTCCTTAGCCTCATATGAAAGCTCTCAGCTATATGAATAAAATGTTGCTGACAGTCTGTGTGTAACATGAGTAGTTGCTGAGATATTGTAAGTTGTTTACAAAATATTACAAGTATACATAGTTACGGTGACTTATAAAATTTGGTTTAAGACCTAGAACCTAAAGAATACTACCACTATAAAAATAGTTTGTGCTGAAGAGTTTGCCTTTTATACTTCTTTCATAACCCCTATGGTTCCAGAAATATGAACATTTGTTTGAAATGTGAGGACATAATCTGATTCTGGCAAAAGGCTTAGGCACTGCCCATGGGAAGTTACAGTGCAAACTTCTTGAGCTCCATTGATGTGAATGAGTTAAACACTCAACTTGTCTGTCCTTTTTCTCCCTATTTACAGTCCCTTCTATAAATAAACAATACAGCATTTAAAATATTTTAAATCAACTGTTTCTCTCCACTAGAACAGTACCTTACTGTACTGTAGTGGTTTTACTTTAAAAAAAACTTTTATCCCACCCTAGAAAAGCTTGCTGCAGTCTCCAATTCATTGATGTCTTCAAGACCAATAAATACAAGTAGTTTACCAGACAATTCTCTCCCCAGACTGACATCACTACAACCATCCTAAAAACCAACCCATGCTGTGAAGTCACAGCTCCCTGGTCCTTCTCCTACCCATACAGAAAGTAATGGCTAGAATAAGGAAACAGTACATGAGTCAAGTCTCCTGCTGTGTCAGTCACCGCAGGTAACAACTCAAACTGCCCTTAACGCATTGCCAGCTAGGGAAGTTAGGTGTGAAGGTGGATGGGAGAGGAGTTGAAGTAGTACAATTCAGGCTTTACAAAAGACTGCAATTTAGCTGTTCTAAAAAGAAGCAGCAGTAAAAATCACTTTAAATGTTCTGTGACATTTGCACTGTTTGTATTTTAAGTAGTCATCAAACTGCACGAAATGTTACTTACAACTAACTGACTGAAAGACAGCAGTGTGTGCATGTAAAATCAATGCAGTGTCAGGAGCTTTAGGAAGAAAGAGGCCTGTATGATGCAATTTTTTACAGGCAAGCATTGCATTCTGGGATACCTAGAGGCAGAATAAATGATCAGGATCACTTCAAGATGCTAGACTCCATGTGGTCAGACTCAGAAATAATGTATAAAAATATTCAAAAACCTGTAAATAGTCCCAGAGTAGTGTTAAAATGTAGGAAACACCAAACCATGATGAAATAAACATGTTTTTTTGAGTCTGTGGGTGCAGTTCTCCTTTAAATCAGAAATGATTGCACATTAGATGTAATAGAATTTGAGCAATATGATGTACATTCATGCCCCTATAACATGACATTATGGAATTATCAGTTTTTCAACATGACGGGATTTAATTTTTTTTTTAATAATTTCATAGTTAAGTTATTTGCTTAACCTATGTTGTTAGTGTGCTTCAGCAGATAAAATCATACAGCAGCCCTTGTCAAGAATGTTCATCCTACTGGTCAAGCAAAGCTACTGCATGGACATGAAACCCATCATACACAGAGCTCACTGCCACATCTGTAAAATGGAAGATCAAATCACTTCTTCTTCAAAAGAGAAGACTTTTATTATCTTCACTCTCTCTCTCTCTTTCTGTTACAGCAACAATCCCTCCTGTTTAGTAAATGGCCATTTAACATCCTGCATATGTACAAATTTTAATGTAAAACATCTTACAGTCCAGTTACTTGACTACAATACAAAAGCTTGATCTTTATCATTGATATCTGCACTGAAACGTTTGCACTACCTGAATTATCGAGCTAACTCTGACAGTTAGTACCAATGATTTATTTATTTATTTGGCATTTGTTTACCGGGGTGGTCTGACTGGATCTAAGGAACCCATTTTCAGTGGAGGCCCAGGGAGAAAAGCTCCACATACCTTGCAATACAAATGCATTATAGCCCAAAAACAATACAAATAACATGAGGAATACTATATTTATTTTATTTACTTAACATTTGTTAACCGAGAAAGTCCGGCTTGGAACAAAGCCAATTTTCAGCAGAGGTCCAGGGAGAAACACTCTAGATGCATATCTTTGTAACGTGGGAGGAAACCGGAGCACCCGGAAGAAACCCACATAAACACAGGGAGGACATGCAGACACCGCACAGAAAGCACCCCAGCTGAGAATCAAACTGAAGAACCTCTTGCCGTGAGGCAACAATGCTACTGCTGCACCACAGCATACAAAAATAAGCTGATAGAAAATAAGCTAGGTTACAAGATATACTACACATGTAGACAATTCTATAGAGTTATATCATTATAGACAATTTTAGTCATTCTAGCAACATATACATAGCCTATGAGTAGATAAACTGCACAAAAGTAGTGTGTTGGTAGTACAATATATGACATCTGTTGCTATAGTACATGAAAAATAAAATGTTGGTTTCAGTTAGGAAAATAATAGCAGAAGAGTTAGTGATGCAGATAGTGAGAGAGTTAAGAAGAATAGAAGCATTACAGACTGAGCAGTAACTTAAGAATATGGTACAGAAACAGAGAAGGAATTACGAGAGACATTAGGATCTTGTAGACTATGGAGTGAGATACAACAGAAGAAGAAGAAAATGAAGGTTGTGTGGAAGAGGAAGGGCTGAGCATTAGGCCAGATTTATACAGGAGCACAAGCATGTATTTTTGAGATGATTTTTTTAGAGGCCTTAATGCGGGTTAGGCCAAGCATAGAGCTGGTAGCCAGAGGTAGTGAATTCCATAGCTTAGAGACATAATATGAATACAGAGAGTGGCCTGTTTTTTTTTTTGTGGGTTTTGAGATGACTGAGAGATTTTTGTCTTCTGATCATAGGGATCTATTTGGTGTATAATGTGTGACTAAGTTGGCTAGCACAGGGCAGGCAGTAGTCTTGAAAATAAGGTTGTGCAAAGTGGATAGCTGAAGAAAAGCAAGTTGGTTGGAAAGTTCAAGCCAGTTTATTTCTAGTAGCGCTTCACAGTGACGTCCGCGATATTTAGAGTTTGTGGTAAACTCCGCTACTTTGTTGTAGCGCTGTTCCATCTTGCTTATGGTAGAAGTTTGTAAATTAGTTAGGATAGGGGCACTGTAATGAAGGGATGGATGTAAAAAGGTTTTTGCTAGGGAAATTTACTTGCTGTAGTTAAGAAAGGTTTGTTTCTATATAAGAGTCCCAGTTTTTGATAAGTTTTATTTAAATTTTGCTGTATATGGTGGTCAAAGGAAAATTCGTCAATGATTACTTCTAGAAGTTGGTTTCCTGCACTATTTCTATGACAGTGCTGTCAGATGGAAAGATGTTGAAATGATTGGTGACAGGGGAGGTGTTTTTAGGGTGAAAGAGTACTAATTTAGTCTTGTTTGGATGAAGAAAGAGTTTAGCATTTTTTAGCCAGGATTCGACTGCAGTAAAGGACTGCTGAGTTTTTGAATACAGTTCTGATAGTGCTTGAGCTGTATAAATTATGGTGGAATCATCAGCATATTGAATGAGTGTTCCAGGGTGGGAGGCAGTGTGAGGGTTATTAATAACAATGTTGAAGAGTAGGGGTCCGAGGATGGAGCCTTGAGTAACTCCAGTAGGGTTGTAGAGAAAGGGTGAGAGTTTGTTGGATCATTTCACTGCTTATTTACAATGCTCCAGATAGCTCTGAAACCATTTTACTGTGTTATGTGAGAAGCCTAAGTTAGACACTGTGTTTAGTAGTAGGGGAGGAGAGGCTTTAGAGAGGTCAAGGAATACTGAGGCTATATAGCATCCTGCATTTCTGGCCTTGCTCACGGTGTCTGTAAAGGATAATAGGGCTGTAGTTGTGCTGTGGCTGTGTCAGAAAACGTGCTGGGTTTGGATTAAAAGATTGTTTTGCAAAAGGTATTGCATTATCTGTTGCTGGATACCTCTCTTGAGAATTTTGGAAATGGGTGACAAGATGGATATAGGATGGAAATTGGTTAGCTCAGTAGAATTGCCTCCTTTGTGGATAGGGGTGATGTAAGATTAGTCCCATATGGATGGTACTTATGATTTGGATAAAGACCTATTTATAAGGATACTGATTGGGTAGGTGACTTAGTTGGTAGCCAATTTCAGATATTGTGGTGGAAGATTATCAGCTGAGGTAGAACAGGGTTTTAGTTTTTGTAGCAGTTTCTTTATAGTGTTTGTGGGTATGGACTGAAATGAGAATGGGGTTTGTATGACATTTTGTTGACTGTGGGGTTATTAATGATAGGATTAGAGGTAGTAGATGGTATAGGATTGGTGTCTACATTGGGTGAACGGTGGGAGGTCCACTGTTAGGGGTGTTAATTAGTAGGTCTGGTGCTTGCTAAAGTTTTTGGCTATTTGTGACGGAGGGGTATCAGGTGATGGGAAGTGATCTCTATTTATCCCAGGGTTAAGTAGAGTAGATATGGAGCCTCATCATTTTTTGGGGATTGGTTTTATGGTGGAGTTGAAGCTGGGAATAGTATGATTTCTTATCTCTATTGATTAATTTTGTAACTTTGGTATGCAGTGTTTTGAAGTTAACATGATTTTATTTGTTTTTGTTTAGTTTCCAGGTTTTCCAGGCTAGGTCCCTTTGCTTCAGCAGATGCATTCTCTAGAGAGCCATGGGTCTGTGTTCTTTTTGATTCTTTTCATACAAATGGGGTCTAGGGTATTAAGTATGTGAAGGAAGGTGCTATTAAAGTATAGTATGGCATCATTAAGGGGTAGTAGTTTAAGGGGTGTCCACTCTATTTCATGTAGGATATTGTTGAATTTATAATGACAAAAATTTGTTAAATTCCTAATCAATTTTACGGTGTGTACTCTTAGCTGTTGGTAGTTTGTTCTAATATCAGGGAAGTAGACAGTGTATCTGAAGAGGGGTAATTGGTGGGGTGGGATACTAGGATCCAGTCTAGGGTGGATTGGCAGTTAAGATATTTTCTGTATCTTGCTGGACTATTGATAAGCTGTGAAAAGCCATACAGACTGATAATATTTATGGGGGAGTTGGAAGCAATGGTCTGCCAATCTATAGTAACGTCTCCTAGGATTACTGCTCTGTGATTTATTGTTTGGAATGTCCAGGATAATATATCTTCCAACACTGATATATGTGACCTGGTGGTAATATAGTACTATTATGCAAATTGTTTTTGTTGTGTTGAGGCTCAAGAAAGAGATTAGTACCTCGGCATTAGAAAAGGTGGGTACATTACTGGTATAGGGTGTGCTATTGAGTGCAGAGGGATATAAAAGGACTATCCCTCCCCTTTCCTTTTTAGATCTAGCTCATCTGCTTATTGCAAAGTTTGAAGGTATTATTTCTGAGTCTTTTACATTGGGCTGCTAGCCTTGTTTTGGGAAGGGCTAATATATCAGGTTTATTTTGATCAATCCAGGCATGCAGTGGGGTATTTTATTACATATACTTCTAAGGTTCAGTGTTAGCTTATTTAAATCTTTGTGGTTACTTTGGGGGTTAGGATTAAATGGTGGGCCTGGGTTAGGATGTATGTCTCCACTTTTGAGTAGATAGGTGATGAGGAATGAGTACAATGGAATGTGTTTTTTATACATAGGTGATGGTACTGGTATCAAGTGTGGTTTCATAGGAGTCGAAGAGGCCAATTTGTGGATTGAAGAGTATGGGAGGGTATAGGGGAAAAGCTGGGTGGAGATATGTGAGAAGTTGTGTTGTTTATCAAGGAGATGGTTAGAGGTGGTTACTGATGTGTATTGGTGAATGGGGTATGTGATGATATAGTTGTAGCAAGGTTGAGAATTAAGAGTAAAGATGATAGGGAGGTTAACAGGAACATGTCTAGTATGAGGGTGGGTATACAAATATAAGTTAGAAAAAAATATCAGATGTAATTAGAGATGTATGTTATCTAGTGATACGTGAGCAGCTTAAGGTAAGGTTGGAAATGTGTTGTTTTCAGGGTGGACTTTGGCAGCTTAGTCAGGTGTTTTGTCTTGACATTTTTGATACATAGGGGAGATGTGATTTGTCAATAGTAAATTTATGGTGCAATGCTAGTTTAATGTGTGTATTACTAGGTGGAATGAAAAAAAAAACAGTAGTAGTAGGAGAGAAGGTGGTAATCCTGGAGTTACTGTAAGATAGTTAGAGGTGGTGTCTGTATAGGGAGGACTGAAGTACAGTAAGATGCAAAGAATTATAGTAGGGGGAAATGAGATTCAAGGTGATGGAGGAAGGGTAAAGGAGATCAGTTTGGTTAAATAAAAGTATGTAGGCTATGAATGTGATGCGGGTGAGAACAGTATAGAGTTATATATAATTGGATAATGAAAATTAGAGGGAGTGATTTGCTGGGGTTAACAGTAGAGGTCCTGGGGTCAGGGAGGGGAGCGGAGTGAGCGGAGCAAACAGAATGGGAAGAACCAGATTGCAGCTATAAGCAGAATCCTATCACTGGAAACATAAGTAGAGTACAATAATCAGTATTTAGATTATTATAGAATATTTAAAGACAAGAATGCAAAGGAAAGGATAAAAGGAAGGGAAAAGCAAGGTTTTGAGCTGCAGTATCAGGCAGGGTATACTAGATATCACGGAGTTAACACAAAGCACAGAGAGGGGGTAAAAAGGAAGGAAATTTAAGGGGGAGGCAATTATTTGTAGAGAAATAGAGATGAACAAGAAGGGGATAGTAATGATGGTGCCCAGTGGTGTGCAGAGAGCCTTACAAAGAATGTATATGTTGCAGGAGAGTGATAAAATTATTTTCAAACATTTACTTTATTTCAGTGTGCAGCAGACTGGAGATTTAAAGCACTGAGCTTAGTGTAGGTGTTACTTGAAATTCATGTTAGGTGATTTATAGACCTCTACCACTTTATTTTGGTATACTGCAGACTGAAGATTGTAGGTGTTACTTGAATTCATATTGTGTGATTTATAGACTTTTATAACCTAAGAGTAGAGGGGGGAGAGGTGAAATAGGTGAATGAGACAAGCAACCAGCTGAACAACATAGATAAGGAAGAAAAGATGGAAAGGGATACAAGCTGGAGCATTCAGAGTATGGGAGAATTAAGGCTATGAGCTATTAATGATCTGTTTCCTATAGCCAAGGTTTGATTCTCTCAGCCTCCATTTGCCTAGTATAGTCACCTAAGCAGACAGTGCTCAAGACCTGGGCCGAGTCTCAAAAAAAAAGGTCAATGTAGCTCAATTCTCTACCCTAGTTAACATATAAAATAAATACATAATTATCCAAAGTTCATTTTGTCACACAAGTCTTGATAATCACAGAGTGGCTGTGTCCAGTGTGACTCAATGTGTAATACTCTCCTAAAAACTCAAACTGCTCCTTCTTGCTAACTACAGATCCCCACTGATGTCCCCCAAAATCATGGAAATTATCTTAATACCGCTGACAAACCAAATACCTTCTTGCTGTGGGGCTTCATTTACTGGCACAGTTAAACCTCTAAAATGGATATACTCATTATCTCCAGGACTTTGTTAGTGCCAATGCACTTGAGCAAATTGTAAACCAATCTACTAAAGGCCCTAATATCCCTTACCTGGTCCTAACCAACCTAGCCGCCACCTGTACCTCATCTGTGGTTAAATCTGACCAAATGTCAGTTACCTTCTGTGACGGTAAGTGGTACAACCCAAACACCAAATGACACCATCTTTAGAAACTCATACAGTGCAAACTACTTCATCTTGTAGAAGACATATGCAGAATTCCCAACAATCACCTTGGAAACATTTTTGAGGGCTGCCACATCCACCTCCATTATTTACCAGCAACTAAATAGCTTCATGGAAATAGTCTCTGTCTGCCCATCCTAAACAGAATGGTAAATTTAGGAACAAACTTCTTTGGTGCAACTCCCATATTAATAAACTATACATGAAAAGAAGAAAAATGATGAAAGCTTGTAAGAAAACCCCATCCTTACCTCAATGCAACACTGAAACATGCCAGCAAAGAACTTAACATACTATTAGAAAATATAAAGCACAGTTTAATTTCAGGTCACCACATAAACTAAAGACACATTATCCCTTATGCATTCTTGTGACAAATCATGGAAACTCTATCAAAAATATAAAACACCCAACGACCTCACTGAATATAAACAACTTCATAATAAAGTTAAAAAAATAATTGCCTCTGACTGTAAATCCTACTACTCTAAGCTTCAAAACTGTCACAAATCCAATCTAAACAAATTCTGGAATAGTATCAGTTCCCTCCTCAATCCTGGACAGAAAACTAAGCCCTGCCCTGACCCCAGCTCCTCTGATCACATTACAGCCTCCAAATTCAACTCGATCTTCATAGACTCTATTGCGAAACTCACCACATCTTTCCCTCCAAACCCAACCAATCATTCCACTCCTGTTACCCTCAACTCTCCCTCTACCCCCTTTACCTCCCATTCCTTTCTTTTCTCCTTCAAATCCATGCCAGTCTCCACAATAAAAAAAGACTCCTCCAAAAACTAAAACCATATTCCAACACCCCTGATAACCTTCCATCTAACTTAAAAGATAATCCACAGACAGGAAGAACCGAACCAAAAAGCACAAAGTGCAGCTTTATTGAACAACAAACAGGTCAATAAATCAAGCGCTTTCGCCAGGCAAATACCTGGCTTTCTCAAGATAAAAAGTAGTGTGACTGAAAAGTTTAAATACTTAAGCATCTGATCACATGGTACTTAATTAGTTCAACAAACATCCACTTAAGAAGGCAGTTAATTAGTAACTGAACTGAGTGAGTGAAAAGTATGCATATGAAAATGCAAAATAAAAGTTCAAATGGTGAAAACACTAACAAATCATTTAAAAATCATTTAAAAATGATGTACAAATGTGTGCATAAAAATCACAAATGTATAAGATAAAAGACATTTACTAATTGTAACAAGAAAATCATAGCCTAGGCCTTCTCAGCTTTCGTACACTGGATATATTAATGGCCTCATTGAGACCAGGGGGTTTTGCATCATTAAGTCTAAGCTGCCATAAAAGTTCTTTATATTCAAGGCGGGCTTCCCAGTCACCTCCTCTGGCATCCTGGGTTACCTGTTCAAGAACCATAAACTTAAGTTTCATGTTAGGGCAAGAAGCAAGATGTTTAAAAAAAAGCATTAGTGTCCTTTTTTGTAATGTCATATTGATGTTCATAAATTCTTTTTCTAAGGGGTCTCTCAGTCTTCCCTATGTAGAAACTGCAACATTCTGTGCATAATCCTAAATACACCACCCCTTTTGCTCCGCAGTTGAAATCTAAATTTTCTAGATGGAAGATAAAAAGAACTATCATTCATGATAAAGGAACACTGCTTGCATGCCCCACATTTATAGGTACCAAGTTTAGAGGAACAATGCCTTGAATCTGATAGATGCTTTCTTTCAAATAACCCTTTTAGGTTAATATCCCTTCGAGTCACAAATTTGGGACGTTCCTGGATTATCCCTTTAAAGTCATCATGTAGCGTCAAAAGTGGCCAGTGTTTAAGCACTGTGTGTTCTACCAGTTGGGAATCTTGTGAAAATGTGTGAATAAAACTATTATGCAAGTTAAAGTATTCCAAATTCTCAAACTGCTCAACTTGCTGAAAGCCACTACCTAACAGCGGAAAATACTTGGTTTGTCTATTATCTGTCACTTCTTGGGCCGTGTTGTTAACCAAGGAGGCAGGGTAACCGCTTTCTAAAAAAAGTTTTTTAAAAACTCAACTTCTTCAAGAAAATATTCATCAGTGCTAGGCATCTTAGATGCACAAATGAATTTCCCCTTAACCAAGCCCTTCTTCTGGTGAAATGGGTGACCACTGTCAAAATGAAGGTATGAATTAGAAAAGGTGGCTTTCCTAAATACCTTGGATTTAAATGTGTGATTACAGTAGTCCTTCTGTATTGATATATCCAGGTAGTTCAGTACGTCCTTACTAACATTATAAGTGAAAGATAGAAAGTGTGTGCTAGAATTAATATAACTCATGAACTCAAGAAAGTTGCTCAGGGTTCCTTTCCACAATAGGCAGATGTCATCAAGGTATCGCTTATAATGGACTATGTATTGTACCCAATGTGTGGAAAATATAAAATTGTTCTCCCAGTAATGCAAAACTATGTTGGCATATAATGAGGCACATGCAGCACCCATCGCAACCCCCTTTTTCTGTTTAAACAGTTCTCCATTGAAAAAAAGAAAATTATTATCGAGAACAATTTCCATAAACTTAACAATTAAGCTGATTGTGTTGGAACTAAGGCCGGATTCAGAGGCCAAAACTTCATTGAACCACTCTAATCCAATAGAGTGTGAGATGCTGGGGAACAATTCTACAATATCAATGGTTGTCATAAGTAAATCAGGATGAAATAACCTAATTTCTAAACCCTTGAGAAAATCCCAAGAATCCTTGCATACATGCTGTAGCGTAGAAGAGAATTTCTTTGTAATATGGTCAATAAACTTGCTCAATGGTTCAGTGATACCTTCAGCCCTCGAGACAATAGGTCTAAATCTCATGGGGTCTAAACCTTTATGGGTTTTGGGTATTCCAGAAATTACCGGGGTCCTAGGTTTATTGACGTGTAAATAGTTGTATAACCTTTTGTTAATAACTCCCTGTAATAGGTGGTCCGATAACAAAAAATTGATCTTGGAATCGGCTAAATTTAACTCGTTCCTAGAAATCAATTCATACTGCTCAGGATCCTGCAACATGTTGTGGAGGTAGGTGTCATATGCAAAATTATACATCAGGACCACCCCCCCTCCCTTGTCAGGTTTCATCACCCTAACACCGTCCTGAATATGGGACTTAATTAAATGCTGTGACTTAGAGTCCAAATTATTAGATGGAGAATGTGTTCTGCTAAAACACTGCTTTCTTAAATCCATTTCCACCACCTCCTCAAAAACCTTAAGAGAGGGGTGTAGAGGGGGATTGTAGGTACTAGCCCTTGCTAGCTCTTCTTTTGTGTGTGGTTGTCCCTTAAATTGTAATGCTAGATTTAAATGTCTGACAAATAACTTTAAATCCACTAAAGCATCAGTCAACTTTAAGGGGCGTAGTGGAACAAACTTGAAACCCTTAGTAAAAAGCTCAAAATAATCCGAAGTTATTACTAAATCAGTAAAATTAAATATAGTAAAAATATCTTTTTTTATTATAGTGTACTTGTTGTCAGATGATTCAAGTAGTAAGTCAGAAGGTTCAGATCCTAGCATGTTACCTATCTGCGCCCCCTGTTCCATCCTTGCCG
The DNA here is from genome assembly GCF_019279795.1 of Protopterus annectens. Taxonomy (NCBI): domain Eukaryota; kingdom Metazoa; phylum Chordata; order Ceratodontiformes; family Protopteridae; genus Protopterus; species Protopterus annectens. Next base: position 142,133,198 of record NC_056737.1, read on the forward strand.
CTGGTGGGTGATGCCCCTGCCCCCTGGTCTGCCCGGGGGATAGTGAAAATCCTGAAAGCTGTTTTTATTGGTCTTCTGATCTAATCTTTCACTTCTCCTAGGCAAATCGGTTGTTGGGGGTACCCTGAGCATCTACAGTATCATAGTTGTTAGCACCAACCTCTTTGGTGTTAAATTTACCCTTGCCAGGACCCGGATAAGCCCTTCCGTCCCTGTATTCAATGAGATCACATTCAAGCTTTCTTATTTTTCTATTAACTATTTTAACACAGTATTGATCAACTTCATCAAAAATATTATCATAATTCCTTTTAATACTTAAAAAGTTCTTATTTTTAACAACGGAATTATTTAACGTATTCACTTCCTTTAACAAAGTATCGGCTTTCGCCTCATAATCCTCAATCATAAAATTCAACATTTCTAAGCCGACTTTATCAAACAAAACAACCAATTTGTTGTACAGTTCAGAGCCAGGGAGAGCACTATTTGGAAATTTGTAGCAACGTAGTCCTTTCGGAACACGTTGCACCCGAACACATTCTTTAAGATAATCTATTTCCATCTGCATGCTTTTATAAGCATATAGCTTGTCACTTAAATTATTAAATTCGTTCTCTGCACCAACATGAGAATTTGTTGTAGTTAAGACAGTACCTTGTTTAAAAAGAAATGTCTACTCAGTCCAGGCACTAAAACTAAAATCTTTTTTAGAAGATGCCAAACTGGTAGCATGGTTGGTGTGTTTACTTCCGGACTTCTCCTGTAGATCGGTGTTGCCCAATAAGATCTCGCCAGGAAGTTCCGTTTGCAGTAAACCATTCAATCCTTGTTTCGGTGATAATGTAGATTTCTTCCTACAGTCTAATTGCTGGTTGCCAGGAGGTATACTAGCAGGATCGTTGGAACCCAGATTCAGTGAATTGTTTAACTGAGTCAACAAAAACAGTACCTGCTTAAACTCCCCACGTGCTACCGGAGCTTCATCTGATTCACATCTAAGTAGAAGTGGTGTCTGCTGAAAATTGGTCTGGTCCAATCCTTCAGCCATGGAAATGTAAACCGAGGAATAACTTCCAAGAAACCAAGGCAAATAAGATAAAAGATAATCCACAGACAGGAAGAACCGAACCAAAAAGCACAAAGTGCAGCTTTATTTTTTTTCAATGGAGAACTGTTTAAACAGAAAAAGGGGGTTGCGATGGGCGCTGCATGTGCCTCATTATACGCCAACATAGTTTTGCATTACTGGGAGAACAATTTTATATTTTCCACACATTGGGTACAATACATAGTCCATTATAAGCGATACCTTGATGACATCCGCCTATTGTGGAAAGGAACCCTGAGCAACTTTCTTGAGTTCATGAGTTATATTAATTCCAGCACACACTTTCTATCTTTCACTTATAATGTTAGTAAGGACGTACTGAACTACCTGGATATATCAATACAGAAGGACTACTGTAATCACACATTTAAATCCAAGGTATTTAGGAAAGCCACCTTTTCTAATTCATACCTTCATTTTGACAGTGGTCACCCATTTCACCAGAAGAAGGGCTTGGTTAAGGGGCAATTCATTCGTGCATCTAAGATGTCTAGCACTGATGAATATTTTCTTGAAGAAGTTGAGTTTTTAAAAAAACCTTTTTTAGAAAGAGGTTACCCTGCCTCCTTGATTAACAACACGGCCCAAGAAGTGACAGATAATAGACAAACCAAGTATTTTCCGCTGTTAGGTAGTGGCTTTCAGCAAGTTGAGCAGTTTGAGAATTTGGAATACTTTAACTTGCATAATAGTTTTATTCATACATTTTCACAGGATTCCCAACTGGTGGAACACACAGTGCTTAAACACTGGCCACTTTTAGGTTCATAGGTTCATAGGTTTATACTAGGCTATCTGCCCTAAGGCATTTATAAGCCTAGCCCAAATTTTTGTGGCTTACGCCACCCCTTATATGAAAAAATACTGTGCCCATTAGTTTGTTGTGCCTCTGTCCAGCAGTGACACAGATATGATTCCCGGGGTAAACCTACGATCTCCCATCCACAGGTCTAGATTTCTCTTGAACAGAGTCAGCGAGGTGCTCTGCCTCACATGGACCGGGATTTTATTCCACAGCATAGGGAGTCTCTGAGTGATAAATCTATCCCTCCAGCATGTCCTATTTATAGCCGTGCTAAGGTTTAAGTCGCTTGCTCTAGTGGTTTTGGTGGATTTGGATTTTTGAGGTGGAGCATGTCCATTAATTCCGGGTTGGACATGGCCTTGTATGTCAGGCACATGTCACCTCTGAGCAGACGGTATGCGACTGAATAGAGCTGGAGTTTCTTCAATCTGGCAGCATATGACAGATTTTGGAGTCCCTTTATCCTTTTGGTGAGGAACTTTTGGGGTCTCTCCAATTGCTGCAGATGTCGGGTGAGATACATCCCGAATGGGGCATTGTACTCGATCATTGGTCTGATAAGTGAAGAGTACAGTGGAACAATGACCTCACTAGATCTGGATGTGAATCCCTTCATGATCAGGTGGGCAATGTAGAAGGTCTTTCTAACCACTTTAGCAATGTGAGTGTCAAAAGAAAGGCCACTGTCAACCTGGGTCCCCAGATCCCTGATAACCTCTTCTGTGCTTAGTGGATTGCCACCTATATGGTAGCTTGGGGTTACCTTGTTTTTCCCGAAGGGTATGACTATACATTTTTTGGCGTTTAACTTCAGGCCATGGCTCTGGCACCAGCTATCTGTTTCCGTTTGACGCTACATGATGACTTTAAAGGAATAATCCAGGAAAGTCCCAAATTTGTGACTAGAAGGGATATTAACCTAAAAGGGTTATTTGAAAGAAAGCATCTATCAGATTCAAGGCATTGTTCCCCTAAACTTGGTACCTATAAATGTGGGGCATGCAAGCAGTGTTCCTTTATCATGAATGATAGTTCTTTTTATCTTCCATCTAGAAAATTTAGATTTGACGCTGACCAATATTACAACTGCGGAGCAAAAGGGGTGGTGTATTTAGGATTATGCACAGAATGTTGCAGTTTCTACATAGGGAAGACTGAGAGACCCCTTAGAAAAAGAATTTATGAACATTAATATGACATTACAAAAAAGAAGGACACTAATGCTTTTTTTAAACATCTTGCTTCTTGCCCTAACATGAAACTTAAGTTTATGGTTCTTGAACAGGTGACTCAGGATGCCAGAGGAGGTGACTGGGAAGCCCGCCTTGAATATAAAGAACTTTTATGGCAGCTTAGACTTAATGATGCAAAACCCTCTGGTCTCAATGAGGCCATTAATATATCCAGTGTACTAAAGCTGAGAAGGGCTAGGCTATGATTTTCTTGTTACAATTAGTAAATGTCTTTTATCTTATACATTTGTGATTTTTTATGCACACATTTGTACATCATTTTTAAATGATTTTTAAATGATTTTTTAGTGTTTTCACCATTTGAACTTTTATTCTGCATTTTCATATGCATACTTTTCACTCACTGAGTTCAGTTACTAATTAACTGCCTTCTTAAGTGGATGTTTGTTGAACTAATTAAGTACCATGTGATCAGATGCTTAAGTATTTAAACTTTTCAGTCACACTACTTTTTATCTTGAGAAAGCCAGGTATTTGCCTGGCGAAAGCGCTTGATTTATTGACCTGTTTGTTGTTCAATAAAGCTGCACTTTGTGCTTTTTGGTTCGGTTCTTCCTGTCTGTCGATTATCTTTTATCTTATTTGCCTTGGTTTCTTGGAAGTTATTTCTTCCATCTAACTTCCTTAAGCTAGCTGCAGATGGCATCGCACTCCCCATTAGTATACTAATAAGCTGCTCTATACAAGAATATTACACACCCCTCATCTAGAAACAAACCTTTATCATTCCCCTACACAAAGGAGGTAACAACACTGACATCTCCAGTTTCTATCCCATTGCCATTTTCTTCCCCCCTCTCAGAAATTCTTGAAAAATTATTCACCTTCAGCTTCTACCCTATCTACTTGACAACCACTTACTTACACCATCACAACATGGTTTTCGTCCTGGATACAGCACCACCTCAGCCCTACTATCCCTTCTCGAAAATATCAACTGCCCCTGTGATTCTGATAATATTGTATCCGCTCTTCTCTTAGACCTAAGGCCTTTGATACATTATCCCACAGCATACTTCTTATTAAGCTTTCCCAGCTTAATATCTCTCCCTTCTCTCTGAATTGGTTTCCAGTTCTCTTTCAGATTGACAGCAAGCATCAAAATGGAATAATTCAATCTCCCTTTACCTTAACATTCAAGCTGGAAGTGGACCTGTAGCCAAGGTGGAGGGGATAAAAGTGGACCCAGGATGGATCCCTGGGGGACACCAGTCTATGAACAGCAACCTCAAAGTAAGATACTGCCATCACCATGCTTCACCATTGGGATGGTGTTCTTTTGGTGATGCACAGTGTTGTTCTTGTGCCAAACAAACCTTTTGGTATTGTAGCCAAAAAGTGCAACCTTGGTCTCATTACACCATAACACATTTCCCCATATATTATTGGGGAACCTCATGTATTTTTCTTGAGAAATCCACCAGACCTGGATGTTGTTCTGTGTGTGAGAAGGCTTTCATTTTCCAAACTTACCCCATAGGCCAGACGTGGAGAATACGGGAGATTGTTGTCACATGTAGTACATAACCGGTACTTGCCAGTGATTCCTGCAACTCCTGTAGTGTTGCTGTATGTCTCCTGGCAGACTCCCTGGCCAGTTTGGGTCTTGTCTTTTCCACACATTTGGAGGGATGTCCAGTTCTTTGCAATGCAACTGTTGCCCATATTTCCACCACCATGTGATGACTGTCTTCACTGTGTTCCATGGTATATGCAATGCTGTAGAAATGTGTTTGTACCCTTCTCTGGGATGATAACTTTCACAAATGAGATCCCTTTGCTGCTTCATAAGCTGCATGTGAACTATGGCTGTTGCTGTAGCTAGGAGACAGCTGAGTAAATTTAGGATGACCCTGGTAGGACAGCTGACCGTTATTTGCTGTTAATCAAAGAGTGTCTGTAATTGATGGCAGGTGTGTATCCAAGAAGATGTATTGCTGTAATAACATTGAAAGCTGCTTCAACACAGTATTAGCTTCAGCCTGTGCACACATATGCATCTAGCGTCTTGTAAGTTTTTTGTGTGTCATAATTGTTCCCCTACCAGATTTGTTTTACAATTGGATTGTACAGGTTATAGGTCAAATGAAAGGTTGGAAGGGTTCGGAAATGTGTTATTGTGCTCTCAATTTTGTATTTTACAAATACCTGGCATTCTAGCAGGTGTGTGTACACCATTTATATGCAATGTATAACACTAATTTATAAAATATGTCCCTAGTTTTGTGCCTTCATCCCCCCATTTTGTCAGTCTTTGTCCAGATTTCCTGCAATAACAGGTTGTGAGGTATACTACAGATATGTGATATCTCCTGCAAATAGACCCCTGTGATGACCACTGTGTTGCAATGCAGTTAACCCCACCACAAGTGAACATGAAGATATTGCAAAATAGTTGAGAGTAACAGTTGTGTGCATGGTCACATGCATAACCTTAACATTCCTGGGGTACTGGTGAGCCACAACAGGAAAATCCCATCAGGCTGCGGTCCCACATGCAGACCAGAGGTACCTATGTAGTTGTGGGGGGAGAGGTATTGTCAGCAGACTCACATTTGGCATTGGTACAAGATGAATGCTATGTGTCTGCACAGGTACAGTACAAGCTATGATAGTACACAATCTGCTATTCCTCGCCATAGATGTGCACTTGTGCACATTACTAAACCCCACCCATAAGCGAAGTTTGAACTGACATATGCATCTAGATATCTATTGAAGACAATAGGACTGCTAAATGATTAAATTGGTTGTGCACTGTGGCCTTACTTGGATGCTCTTCGCCTTTTGCCTGGGTACCACCCATCACCAAGACTGGCATTTCATGTGTTGGCTGTTGTATTGGGGCTGCCCCAAGGTTGGCAAGGAGCTCCTCCATTGGTGTAAGTGGGGCCTGCGTAGCAGGACCCCCACCTTTGGTGGAACAGTCCCTGGCCACAGCAGCAGCCCTTTGCCAGGCACAATGTATTAGGTCAGTTGTCCAATGCCTGACCTGATCATATGTGCGGCCATGGTGACCAAGGTGTTCACTCTGCTTTTGTTGACTTTGATTAGGCAGTATGCACCTGCTCCCTGATGATGAGGGGAGGGGTGAGGGTGCTTTGCATATCCACCTATACTGATAGTGAGCCAGGTAGGTGATGTTTGCCCTAAACCTGTCTGCAGCAGGTTGCCTATATGGTGTGTGTGTATGTAGTGTGTGACCACCATTACAGGGTAGGTTGTGTTGTCACCTCTGAGAATGCAGACATATGTGAAGACGGCCTTGTGATTGCCCTTGGTGGATGTGTCCATGGTGGATGTCAACAACTTAACATAATGTAGGTTTTGTGGCCAATGTAGTTTCATTTTAAGCACTGAGAAGATTAAAATCAACCACACTGTTATTAGACCATCAGGGAGATTCTCCTGTAATACACAAGGAGTTGTTTATTATGCCCTTTGCACAAAATGGAAAGGTTTTTACATCGAGAAAACTAAGAGGAGAGTAAAAGAGAGAATCTATGAACATGGGAGGGATCTTAAAAATCATAATTCCAATAGTGCTTTATTTAAACACATGGAAAAGAATCCCAACCATGAGTTTAAGTTTTTGGTGGTTGAAAAGGTCCCCCAAGATCCTAGAGGGGGACCATGAGAAGATCTCATTGAATTTAAGGAACTATGTTGGCAAGTGAGATTAAATGCTCTCACTTTCCTAGGTCTCAATGACAGTCTTAGTCTGAGCAGTCTTCTAAAACTGCGGTCTTACGTAGTTTAGTTAAACTTAAATCAAAATTGAGTATTTTTTCTAAGCTTCAACATGTTTAAATCAACTGACTTATATATATATATATATTTTTTTTGTGTGTTTGTTTAGAACTGTAAGGTGTTCATATGTTTTTGTGTGTTTTTTTAGAATATGCATTTTCTGTAGAATACAGCTTTAATTAATTTGCATGTTTTATTGTAAGATGTTTTTTATTAGTTAAACTGACTCAGATGATGTTCTCTGAATGGTATTTATTTGTGCTTTAATTGCAGTTTTAATTATTCTGAAGAAGTCAACTGATATATGCTGACAAAAGCGTTAAATAAAATCTGATTGAGTTTGGTTTTGTTTTTTTGTGGATTGTGTCCAATTTTTACTCATAGTTAGCCTTACAGTAATCCACCTGTGACCTTATAAGGGCATTCAGACAAAGGTTGACTCGCTGACAAGTTGGTGCCTGCTCCTACTCTGACCTGTACAGCTGACATAGTGACCAATTATGTGGTTCGTTTATTGCTGCTGTCCAGCAAAGGAGATTACTCTACTTTGGTGGAGACAGGTTTTACAGGTAAGGTATTGCTGAGTCTATACAGCTATGTCGGTGATCATATGGTTGTTTGCAGTAGGCATGGACACAAGGTCATAACATGGTTGAACACTTCTGAAGTTTCAACCTGATAATCATGCTTATTCTAGTACCCATGTCTGTGTCAGGGCAATGCAACAACCAGTAGCTGTAGAAATCTAACTCTGTTGGATGCACAGAAACTGAGATTATACACATGTACAACATGTACAGCTTAATTTACCTGACATTTTGCATCCCATGTTTGTTGTTATGAGGCAGCCAGGTACACCTACTCATACATAGATGTGCACAGGTAATACCTGATATACATTTCTGTTCTATGCCTGTATGGCAGACTGCATTTATACTCTTACTGCTCAGTCATTCCTGTCAACCTGTTGGAGCAGGACATCCAGAAATTAATGACACTTTCTTAATGTTGCTGTAACCCACAAGTCATTTGATAGCACAGCAGCCTTTGCATTCACAGACATACCCTGAAGGATGTCTGATGCTCATATGACAGGAAGAGAGGAGAAATGCTAGGATTGTGTTTGTGCGGGTAGGAACTTTTAATGTTGGCAGTATGACTGGTATGGGGACAGAGCTAGCTGATGTAATGGACAGAAGGAAGGTTGATATATTGTGTGTGCAAAAGACCAGATGGAAGGGTCATAAGGCTAGGTGTATCGGAGTCAGGTCCAAATAGTTCTATCATGATGTAGATGGGAGGAGAAATGGTGTAGGGGTTCTCCTGCAAGAACAGTATGGCAAGGGTGTTTTTGGAGATGAAAAGAGTGTCAGATAGAGTGAAGTTAATGAAGCTGGACATTGATGGTGTAATGATGACTGTTGTTAGTGCATATCTTCCGCTTGTTGCGTGTGCGATGGATGAGATGGAAAAATCTTGGAGTGAGTTGGATGCAGTGGTGATGACTGTACCCAAGGGTGAGAGAGTGGTGATTGGAGCAGATTTCAATGGGCACATTTGTGAAGGGAAAAGAGGGGATGCAGAAGTAATGGGTAGGTATGGTGTTAAGCAAAGGAATGCAGAAAGTGAGATGGTGGGGGAGTTTGCAAAGAGGATTAACATGGCTATGGTGTATACATATTTTAACAAGACAGAGGAGCATAGGGTGACATACAAGAGTGGAGGAAAATGCACACATGTGGATTATCTTCTATGCAGGAGGGCCTGTTTGAAGGAGATTTGAGACTGTAAATTGGTGACGGGGAAAGTGTAGTTAGGCAGCATGGAATGTTGGTCTGTGGGATGATGTTGGTGATCAAGAAGAGGAGGAGGATTGTGAGTGCAGCACCCAGGATCAAATGGTGGAAACTGAAAAAGGTTGATTGTGAGGTTGAGTTCAGGGAAGAGTTAAGATAGGCAGTGGGTGGTAGTGAAGCGTTACCGAATATCTGAATAACTACAACACAGCTAGTAAGGGAGATGACTAGAAATGTGCTTGGTGTGACATCTGGACAGTGGAAGGAGGACAAGGAGACCTGGTGATGGAATGAGGAAGTACAAGGGAGTATACAGAGAAAGAGGTTGGTGAAGAAGAAGTGGGATTGTCAGACAGATGAAGAAAGTAAACAGGAGTATAAGGAGATGAGGTGCATGGCAAAGAGAGAGGTGGCAAAGGCTAAGGATGAGGCGTATGAAGGGGTGTATGAAAGGTTGGACACTAAGGATGGAGAATAGGACCTGCACCAATTGGCTAGACAGAGGGACCAAGCTAGGAAGGATGTGCAGCAGATAAGGGTGATAAAGGATAATGAGGGAAACATACTCACAAGTGAAGAGAGTGTGTTGAGCAGATGGAAAGAGTACTTTGAGGGGCTGTTGAATGAAGAGAATGGGAGAGAGACTAGGTTGGATGATGTGGGTATGGTGAATCAGGAAGTGCAAGAGATTAGCAAGGAGGGAGTAAGGATATCTATGAAGAGGATTAAGAATGGAAAGGCTGTTATTCAGATGACATACCTGTGGAAGCATGGTGGTGTTCAGGAGAAATGGCAGTGTTTTCTTTAACCAGATTGTTTAATGTAATCTCGGAAAGTGAGAGGATGCATGAGGGGTGGAGAAAAAATGTTTGCTTACTGATTATAAGAATAAGGGCGATGTGCAGAGCTGTAGTAACTACAGAGGTATAACATTGATCAGTCACAGCATGAAATTATGGGAAAGAGTAGTGGAAGTTGGGTTAAGAAGGGAGGTGAGGATTAGTGATCAGCAGTATAGTTTCACACTAGGAAAGAGCAGTACAGATGCGATGTTTGCTCTGAGAGTGTTGATGGAGAAGTACGGAGAAGGTCGGAAGGAGTTGCGCTGTGTCTTTGTAGACTTAGAGAAAGCATATAACAGGGTGCCTAGAGAGGAGTTGTGGTATTGAATGAGAAAGTCAGGAGTGGCAGAGGAATATGTAAGAGTGCTACAGGATATGTACAAGGGTAGTATGACAGCAATGAGTTCTGCAGTGGGAGATACAGGTGCATTTACGCTGGAGGTGGGATTACATCAGAGTTCAGCTCTGAGCCCTTTCTTATTTGCAGTGGTGATGGACAGGTTGACAGACAAGATCAGACTGGAGTCCCCGTTGACTGTGATGTTTGCAGATGACACTGTGATTTGTAGTGAGTAGGGAACAGGTTACGGAGACCCTGGAGAGGTGGCGATATGCTCTACAGAGGGGAGGAATGATGGTCAACAGGGCTAAGACAGAATATATGTGTGTGAATGGGAGGGAGGCTAGAAGAATGGTGAGGATGCAGGGAGTAGACTTTGCAAACATGGATGAGTTTAAATACTTGGGATCAACAGTTCAGAGTAATGACGTGTGTGGGGGACAGGTGAAGAAGAGAGTACAAGCAGGATGGGGAAGGTGGAGAAGAGTGTCAGGAGTGATTTGTGACAGACGAGTATCATTAAGTGTGAGAAGGAAGGTCTACAAGACAGTAGTGAGACCAGCTATGTTATATGGGTTGGAGACAGTGGCACTGACTAAAGGCAGGTGTCAGAGCTGGATGTGGCAGGATTAAACATGTTAAGATTTGCATGGATTTGACGAGGTGGACAGAATTAGGGATATGTATGTTAGGGGGTCTGCCCAGGTTGGACAGTTTGGAGACCAAGCCAGACAGTAGCAGGATTATGTTGGTTTGAACGTGCTGAGGAGGGATGCTGAGTATATTGTGAAAAGGATAGTAAGGATGAAGCTGCCAGGTAAGAGGAAAAGAAGAAGGCCTAAGATAAGGTGTATGGATGTGGTGATAGAGGACATGCAGGTGGTTGGTGTGACACAGCAAGATGCAGAGGACAGAAGGAAATGGAGACAGATGATCAGCTGTGGTGACCCCTAATGGGAACAGCCAAAATAATGGGAAGTAGATGCTGTAATGTCAGTCTTCATAGGTTGCCAATGATTTGCCAGACATAACACAACTCTATATGAGAAAATGACTACAAATATGAGGCACACATATGGTCAGTGTCCATAACAGTGGACAGTTAAATGGTATGAGCTCAGTATATCACATGCAGTTCAACACACACATCTGCAACAGTATTTCACTATGCAAATACCCTGTATAGGTCTCTCACATTTGTGTGACAGACGTGTATATCATAGTTGTATTCACAATTAACATATGGATAACTACGACATCCCAGTAGCTGGCCTAACAGTGTCACAGTCAGTATTGTTCAACACACACTCCAGTAGTAGTCATATGTGAGCCATCCTGTCCTGGGGTGACTCAGGGGACTGAGCTGTGATCTATGTCACTGCTGACAGACCCAGTTGCTATGGTCATACGTTCTGATCAGCAGTATATCAGTACAGCAAGTCTTGTTGAGACATATTTTTTGAACTTCCTATTTCCCATCATTACATACCCCCTACTGCATTCTATTACATGCTTACTTGTTTGACATACCTTTTTTTGTTTTTCCAAGTATGGTTGGTTTTATTCCACTATGTGTAGCTTGGTTTCTTGGTCTGTGTGTGTGTGTGTCTCTCTCTCAGATGTAGGCTATACATCTGTTTTGCATAGGCAGCAGCTTGCCTTTTGTAGGCAGTACTCATAAGCAGCTGATGGCTTGTAGACCAACTGGTGTCCCCCACTTGCTAATTGCATCCAGAAAGCTGTGATGTTATTCCTATAGCCAATGGCATGGTAACACACTCCTATAATTGAGCACTTCATGTGTGCATTGCCCCTTTTCCTTGCCTGTGAGGAGGACTTCATGGTGGTGTGTGAACAACATAATCAAAGAGGGTAGCTGGAAATACGATTTACAACGAAAACTGTGGATACAGCCCAACAAACTGGGGGAGAATGTTCTAGACATAAGGACAGAATGTAAGTATTGCTGTTATACAGTTGAATTAATGCTAGTTTAACAGGGTTTGTGTGGACATAGCTTTTCTACGTGATTTTAAGTCTGACAGTGTTATGTGGCTGATATAACTATCAATTGGAGGGCTATCCACAGAATGGCCAGATTTTGGACTCTGATGTTTGGCATGTTCCTCAGACATTTTTTGCCTTTGTAAAAATAATGTGGGGACTGCAGTCAGTAAATGGTATCATCCATTTGTGTTTCTGGCTTCATATCCCTCAGAAAAGATATATTACAACAAACTCTGTTAATGGTATTGCCCATTTGTGTTTCTGACTTCATATCCCTCTATAACAAACCCTGTTACACCAGCAACTGTCCCAGTTTATAACAGCAATGTTTTACATATGACCCTGTTTTGGGGCCTCTGTCCCCCAAGTATGTCAGGCTTTATCCAGATGTCATGCAGTAAGAGGGTGATAGGTTGGGTATATCATTATTTAGTGCCTTCATTCCTAATACCATTCCAGTGATGTATCAGACTGCCAGACATGTTATGTGTAAGAGGCCTTATATATGAGGACAAAGTATGAACATTCTGTGGGACTCTGAACAGTTGTGTATGTCTGGCAATTGTTGACAGACTGTCAGGATTGTGTAGCAGTGCAGTGTGTCAATGTTATTTGGCCTGTTTAGGGAGGGGATAGATGTAGGTGTTATGGCTCCTTTTCTATCTGCCTGTGCATGCTGTTCCAGTTTCTGGTGCTCTGTCAGCTGAATATGTTTGTAGGGGAAGACTGAGACATGCCCCATACCACGGTCAGGTGTTATACTACACTGTGAATTGGGCCAGTATACGTAGGAGTAATGTGTGAGTGGCAAACATGTTGAGATGGTTTTGTTCACACAGTCCTTATGCTATACTGTTCCTTTGGTTTACCAGTATGTCACTGTGACTGTAGTGCTATTGGTTGTAGGTCTGCACTTTCACACTGGTGTCTATCTTTCAGTTCTGTTACATCCCTGTAGTGCCTGATATGTTTGCCAATACATGTGTAATTCCCATAGCAGATTTGGGTTCATGTTGTGTCAGTCTGACTGTAATTTGGACGGTGCTTGGTGACATGCTTAGCAGCTGAGTGCAGTTTCCTAATGTGATGTTATGTCCAAATATTTGTAGGATGTACTGTTGCCTCGCCCCCATAAGTGTTGTGTATTTCTGACACATCAGTGGGTGATGTGAGGATTTCACTCACTAACTAGTCAGAAGTAATTGAGTGTTGGACTTATGCTATTTCAGTCAAAATATGTTAGGACAGACATCAGGGTGTTACTGCAGAACTGTGTCAGCTTATCTACTACAGTATTTCAGATATGTCCCTATTTTCATGGCTTTCTCCCCCCACTTTGTCAGGTTTGGTCCAGATTTGTTGCACTAAGGGGATCTGAGCCTGCCTCGTGACTGGCCGGACTGTTGCAGAATGTCCAGGTTTATTGCTCATATTTCTGGTCTGTTCCAGATTCATTATTTCTATATCCCTGGTAAATCACTGTGATGATCTGAGGATTTCTGACAGTAAATGACATACATTTCAATTTCAAAACTCACATACTTCAGAACATGTATGCTGAAACAAACTCTCAAACCCTGTCACTCTGGAAACACTCTACATTTATAAGAGTAATATTTAAAATATGTCCCTAGTTTTGGCCCATTGTCCCCCCATTTGGACAGCCTTTGGCCAGATTTCTTACACTAAGAGGTTGCGAGGTATGGTTCTGAGGTATGACTCCATTACATGTTACGAGCACACTATATATATATATATATATATATATATATATATATATATATATATATATATTTTTTTTTTTTTTTTCTTTTCCATATATATGCATCTCCATACATATATACATGTGTATATGCATATATACAAAACCTGAATGATTCTACAGAATATTTTCCCTACTGTTGAATGACTTTACTGCATGTTATGTTTGAAAAAGCATCAACAACCCTCACAACTCAAATGGTGTTGTGGTACTTGCTCTGACTATGGTGTACAGGGCCCTGGGTTCAAGAGTTGTCAGGGCTAGTTACTTTGTTGCTAGGCAGAATGGTGGCTGATGGAAACAGAGTGATTAAAGCAGTTGAAAGTGGGTTTGCGTGATGCCAACACACAGTTAAATGGACAGATGCTTAATCTGTGTTGGCTTCACTTAGCATCACGCAAACTTGCTTACACCAGAGCTAATTTCTTGAAAAGAAAAAGAGGTGATAGGAAAGTGGAAGGGGCATGCAGAGGGGAAAAACAATATAAAAGATAGCTAGGGATGTGCAGGACAGGTGTAGGGAAGGTCCATAGCTGTCCATTTCTTATACAGCAACAGCTGTGCATTTGTACAGAATTTGGAGGTGAATTTGGACACTCAAACCTCAGAGAGAGGGGTGAGGACAACATAAATGTGTTGTCAAGCCAATTGGACCAGATTACGTGTGTCCAGTGGACACGTGTGCAAAATGGGCAGCTATGTATGGGGAGACTTTTTTTGGGGGGGACAAATGGCGATTTCTTTTTTTTTTAAAGTGAGAGTGGAATGTTGGAGAAGAATTTTAGGTATGTCTGGGGATGTAGGTTGGGTAGGGAGACAGAGAAGATGGACAGGACAGCAGACAGGGGCAGTATATGACACATGAGGGGATAAATACATTTGACAGGAAGGGTGGTTGGGAATCCAAAGCCCATGGGCCCATATAGGTTCATAGATTCATAGGTTCATAGATTAGTACTAAACTAACTTCCCTTGCGAGCCATTTTAAGCCTAGTCAATTATCCCTTGTGAGATTCAAACCCTGCACCTTGTGTTTGTAAGGCAAACACCTTAACCATTAGGCCACCCTCCCAACCCAAATGTTCATAGATTGGTTACAGTGGGTCTGAGATCCCCACCCATGGGTAGTCACCACTGCATCTTCACGGTCCCAAAGGTGGCTGTGCTGGGGGCTGGACAGGAGGGGTGGTCTGGTCCTTGAGTTGTGCTAGGCAGCCCTCAATCTGGTGCAGCTGATCTCCAAACTCAAATCTAAGGGTGCTGCACACCAAACCCCGGACATGATGGTGAGTGACAGCCTCCTGTCCGTACCTACCCCCGGGAGTGGACGTACTCCATTCCCTGAGGTGGTTCCACCCAAAGGTAGTGCAGGACCAGCCAAGGAAGCAGATCCAGGTCAGGTCCCAGACGTGCTGGGGCCCAGTGCCATGGCCAGATGAGGTGCGACAGGCAGATCCCAGCGGATCTGCCTTTCCAGATGTGCTATTGTGTTGAGGTTTTACAAATTATTTTGGTTACTCATGAACAATACATCTCAAGATTAGTTACCACAGCATGCAACGGTGTTCCAATTAACCCCATAAAACAGATTTGGAACAGTTGCATAGCAAACATAACACATGCAGGAATGGAACAACAGTATGTACCATAACAGCATTCCATTAACACTGATGGCAACAGGCCACCAACAATGATATTTGAACAAAGTATGTTAACATGCAAGCAATCAAATATAAGAACAATAATATAACTCAAGTCCCAACATTAGGTTTGGAGTAAAACATACCCATAGTATATGAATTATTGTATTGATCCAGATGAGGGGTGGGGGGAAGAGACAAAGAGTCCATTAAAATCTGTTTATGCTTCTATTTTCCACAACAGTACTGCTCAATGCTCTATGGGTCTGCCCTCATATTACATCTACCTATGGCCCATAGCTTCTGCAGCACAAACATACCTATTAAACTGTCAGCCTAGAATGGTATGTGGCAAACTGTAACAACTCTAGATAAATGACTAGAGGGAACTCGTACATGTCAGGGGTACATATCTAGCACAGGAGGGGTACCCTTACCTGCTGTTATGTGAGTGTGCTACTGGCATACATCAAATGGTTTCCTATCTGTGTCCAGGATTATTTGCAGCAGTGAACACTAGCCATGACAGTGTGTCATTTGGGAAACATATATCGGGACATACCTCTCAACCTCTTATAGCATGACATCTGGACAAAGCCATACATGAGAATGGGACAAAGGACCATAAATATGGACACATTTTAGATATTGCTCTTGAAAACTTAGAAGGTTAATAGCATAACAGGTTTTGCATTTTCATGGCTTTTCTGAAGGATATGACATTTGACACATATGTCTATCATTATTTTCTACTTCAGTCTATAATCATTTGCCATGACACCACTACTTTATTTAAAACAGACCAAAATTCACAAATATCTAAACATTCAGTGAATATCTGTACAGTTGAGAGGTATGATTCGGGAACAGTGCATATTGTATGTACCTATCCTGCTGTTATTTGCAGGCATGTGGTGTTACAATTGAACAGCTGTACACAGTTTATTAGTATACCCTTCATACAGCTACTAGCAACATTTCCTTACCTGTAAAACCTGTGGGGAAAATTTATGTTAACACTACCTGACTGTTTTTACGTTTATTCCTGATTCCTTGTATGTGTAGATTTGCACACATCTTAGTACCACTCCGTGGATTCAAACCACAGCTGTGTGTGCAAAATAACAACTAACCTATTTTTCATCACAATGAGCTACTTGGGAATGACTGTCCTTTGTTTCCCTGGTTTTTGCCTAATAGTCTCTTAGTTAGACAGTCTGAACTTGAAATCCTGTGATTCATACATAACAGATAATTATTGTACTGTGCATTAATCCTTTGGATTACTACAATCTGCAAAGCAAAGGTTAACACAAAGCAATGCTGCATGGAACACAGTTTTATGCTTTACACATTACTATTCAGGGTTCAGAGATTAGTGCAGTATACATGTCTACAACAGCTTACCAGAATAAATACAACAGTTTTTTGTAAAGGGTCTTTATTTCACATCAATAATAGTCAGTCAAACTTTTATATTTATTCAGTTCACAAAGTACGAGTATACATACTAGCAGTATGCAATGTACTCCTTCTTAGCTATTTGGACTAAATACTGTAAAATAGATTTGTACTTGCCAGCCTGTCGACACAGCCTCAGCAGTCTGTCACTGTGGGCTTCAGTGTTCACAGCCCTCTCTGCTGCAGCTGTAGGGGAGAAATATCACACATTATGCACATCTGTCTATCACATTCTAAGGTTAGTATTTGCTCAAACTACTTGATAGTGATACTTACACAATACTGGAGCATTCTGTGCCTGTC
This sequence comes from Protopterus annectens, assembly GCF_019279795.1. Classification (NCBI taxonomy): domain Eukaryota; kingdom Metazoa; phylum Chordata; order Ceratodontiformes; family Protopteridae; genus Protopterus; species Protopterus annectens. The sequence continues at coordinate 142,150,268 of NC_056737.1, forward strand.
CATCTTGGATCTACTGGTCCAAGAGATCCCTCTTCCTCTACATAGTGGTGCCGTACCTGCTCACCAGTCCAGGGGATGCCAGTAGCACTGGTGAGGTCATGTGCGAGATGGTCCCAGGCATCCGTTTTGTATTGGGAGCCCTGGTACTGGCCCTGCAGCAGTCTCTCTTTATGTTTTTTTTTACTAGGAGTCCAGCCATTAGTCTGGACTCCCGAATGCTCCAGCATTTTGCCTGGAAGTGCACTCCCTCTCCAACACCAGCCATTGTATCTGCACAGATGGACTATAACAGTTTATGGCTGTATTCCCACCTGCACCATTTAAATAGTGCGATATTCCCACCCTTTGCTGTCATTGGACCATTTTGAAAAGGTTAAGCTCCGCTAAGCAGTGACAACCTGCTGAGTCAGTTTTAACACTGCTTAAAGGAAAAGTTTTTGAGCAGTGTTTAACTGTGCTCATATCCATTTAGCTGAGCTACCTACTGCTTAGCAATCACGTCTTAGCAATGGTTACACTTGCTAAGCATAGCTGAGCATTGCTAACCATTACTCACTTTTAATGTTTTTAATATATCAGAGGATTGCTTTCATTTATTAAGTGTATATCATATACTTTACATGATATCCCTCTATGTGCTTTCCTTACATTGGCAAGGGGTGTGAATATACTGTATCAGGCACTTGTGTGTACATGGGTAGTTTCACATGTTATATGTACTCACATTTACATTGTACACCAGCTACACTACCATGGTTGGCAAAAAACAGTTGCTACATAATCTAAGTTTACAAATATAATTTAAAAAATACTTTCCCATAGAAAAATAAGTTACCTGTCTTGGTAATCGAACACCTGCATGTAAAGCTGGAACTACAACTACACTATCTTGGCTTGGAAATTTCACCTGTATATTTGTATTTATCTCCTATGGGATGTTTAAGCTATGGTAAGTGGAGGGCCATAACGTGCACACCTGCTTAGCTACTCTTAAACATTCTTTAGCCTAGAAAAAAATATATGAGATTATTATCTTATCATGTGATATAAGTGAGACTTGGGGTATTCTAACAAGTCATTGAGGATTGCAATCAGGAAATGATGACATTCATTTGGTTTTCAGGTTTCTATCCTTCAGGGACTCCTGCTAATACATATCCTGTTTTCTATCAACTTTCTAAGTGCGTGAGGGCAATTTTTCAAAGGTGTCCCTATTTTATTGCTTTTTCTCCCATTATGTGTGCCTTTGTCCACATGGACTACTGTCAGGGAATATTGGCATACATTTACGTTCAGACCTCTATCCTTCGGTAATTCATGCTAATGCATTACCTGCTTTCTATCAACTTTCTAAGTTTGTGAGACACGTGTATGTTGTGTTCCTTTTGAGGGATTTATCCCCCATTATTTGTACATTTGCCCACATTTCCTGCTTTAGCAGGTTGCGGAGGTGTCATACGGCACTTTTACAATGCAGGGGGTGTCACAGAACCTGTCACACAGTCCCTGCCTTGCTTTCCTAATGCCGTGTTTATTTCAGTGTCTGCGGACAATGAAATGATCATTATTTCATTTCAGTGTCTGTGGACACTGAAATACTGGCATAATATTAGAGTTAATTCTCTAATATTATGGCAGATCCTATTAAAAAGTGCTGTACGGCACTTTCTGATTGCAGGGGGTGTGTTCAATGTCCATGCACTACTTGAACATGCCCCCTACACTTATTCACAGTTTGTGTTTGTATAAGTTGATCAGCAATGCACCTCCATGAATATGCAAGATGCGCTGCTATGCTGTACAGATACGAACCACTCCGTGCCAGAATAGTGCTGTTCTTGCACAGAGTTTATTGAATCCCAAGGATTATGTGTGACACATCCATAAGCAGTCTTTCTCTCTTCTATATTTTGAACAGGCAAAAGTGGTGGTTAACACTCTTAACATCCTCAGACAATGTTAGATAATTAGGATTCTTTTACACCGGACTATACCTTATTTAACTCTGCCTGGTTTACTGTTTGCATATGCCACCATTTGCCATTTTTTTTCAAACCCAGTTTGTTTGTTTTTTCCCTCAGAACTTAATGTTTCGCTTGAGACTGCACTACTAATTAATATATTTAACATCTTAATTGTTAGACTAACTACTGAACTGCCTTATGATTTTTAAAAGACTTGTTTCATTCTCCTTTATTCAAGTCATACATTAAGTGGTTTAACTAAAACTGTTTTTAGCTTCTGAGCATATAACAAATTTTATCCTGTATCATGACAATAGACAATAGGACCAATCCAAAGATTTTTTTCAGTTCTACACACTCACCAGTTTATAGTAGTTTTAAGAGATAATTCTTTCTCCACATTTCACTAAATTTTTTGATACATCTTGTCCTCAGTAGCTCACATAGTGCCAAATTCACTGTACACTAAGTATATTAAATAAATAATTAGCTATACTTGCAACTGAATATTAACTACAAACCAATTGGTATTCTCAGTCCATTTGTCTCTTCATCACTGTAAATTTGGAACACATTCCTGAAAACCTTATGACTGTGAGGAGGGATTTTGTCAAGTCATTTCAAGATACATAGTAATACTTCGAAGATAGTAAGATCGGACACTTTTATCAAACAGACAGCTGTCTTCATGGCATAGACAGATAAAGTACTGGTATAATCCAAATAGCCCTTCACTGAAATGTATGCTGGGCACTGGAGCTGCTGATGTAGGAGGGTGAGACTGGGCAGCCAAAGTTGGGTGTCTCACCATGGTTGGAGACAGGCAGTCCGATCTGCTGTACAACTAACTATTACCCTAGACAGGAAAGCAGGAGATCAAGTAAGCAGCAACAGGGAATGTTCATACCCACCAAGGTATGCATCACATAGTAACTGAACTCAGCAGGTCAATGGAGTTTTGTGTGCAGGTCTCAGAAAAGCATTATGGGCATGCACAGAATTCATTCAACCATGGGGTCCAGCACATGGACCAGGATAACAAGCTTCCACTGTCTACTGCTGTGAGGGTGAGCCCCCCCCCCCCCCAAGGATGATCCTCTACTCCAAAATTGGCTATTTAAAAGTGAAGAATCACTAAGCAATTCACCAGTGGATGGGGAGTGTAGGATAACTGAATGTATGACACTCTGAGAGGAGGAGTGCTGGTCAGAGACTGACAATGATGGCAAAAATTATAAAAAAGAAAGATAAGATTTAAAATGCTCTATGGTCTCTAATTCATGCCATGAATAAAATACAAAGACAAGCCATTTAGGTCCCAGGTTAGTGTGTGACAATATAAACCAAAACCGACACTAATACTTCTGCACAATATTGCATTCTTCCATGCTGTATATCTATACAGTTTCTCTTAAATCTGCATACATTCACCCAAACTAAGAAACAGCTTATCTGCCATGCAATAAGAGTTATTATTGCCCATGGGCACAGTTGGGAAAAAGTTTTAAAGTGCATTCTCTTAAACAGCAGAAGCTTTAAGGAAGAAATACATGAGTTACAACCTGGGGATACCACTACAAATCTGATGTCTTGTCTATTTCTAGTACTTGGCTGCATTTCATGGATATCATTGAAATCAAACTGAATTTACAGTTTGGGGTTACAGCTTGCTTTGGAACGATAGGTGGTGTGAAATTTATTTTATTTAACATTTGCTTACGGGGAAAGTCCAACTTGGAACAAAGCCAATTTTCAACAGAGGCCCAGAGAGAAACACTCCAGACATGTCTTTGTAATGTGGAAGAAAACCAGAGTACTCAGAGAAAATCCATGTGAACACAGGGAGGACATACAGACTCCGAAGGTACTCCAGCCAAGAATCAAACTGGAGAACTCTTAATGTGAGGTGACAACACTACCACCTCATCATCCAGAAATTCAGATGGAAACTTAAATTCTGCAGGAATGGTTATGTTTACTATCAAAACTAGACTTATTAAGGATGATAAGTAACATGTTGATTAAAAACAAATACTATTAATGTTGATCAAGATAGATGAAGCCAGTATTAAAGATTTGTTGCATCATCTCTAGCTAAAACTTTCTTATTCATTTCCTGAGTGAATGCTGGAATCAGTATCTGACACCATGAAGTCTGAAGTAACAATAATGAGGTACAGAAATAAAACCTGACAAACAGAAAACCTGCAGAAAGAAAGTATTATCTTACTAAATATACCTGCAGAAAGGAAGTATTATCTTATTAAATATACCTGCAGAAAGGAAGTATTATCTTACTAAATATACCTGCAGAAAGGAAGTATTATCTTACTAAATATACCTGCAGAAAGGAAGTATTATCTTATTAAATATACCTGCAGAAAGGAAGTATTATCTTACTAAATATACCTGCAGAAAGGAAGTATTATCTTACTAAATATACCTGCAGAAAGGAGGTATTATCTTACTAAATATACCTGCAGAAAGGAAGTATTATCTTACTAAATATACCTGCAGAAAGGAAGTATTATCTTACTAAATATATGGCATTGCTCAAATGATCTCCATAATGAAACAGAAATTCTAAAACTGGTATGAACAACACTATAGCGCAAAAGTGTGCCGTAAACATAACTGGTAGTGTTGCAATCAAAAAATTATTAAACCAAACTGGAAATCTAAATGAATGCAGCAAGGCTAAAGTCAATATAATCAACAAATAATTCACTAAAATGGTCAAAAGAAGCAAGGTTTCAATTGAGGTAAAACTTGCTGTTCAAGACAGATTGCAATAATGAGGGTTTCTACAGCAGTATCCAAAATGTAAGGGGAAAACAAAAATGCAGTGTGCAAGGAGCAATTAGTATTACAACAACAGAGCCAACAGATATAATTAATTCACAAGCATAATATTTGGAGCAAATTTTAGATCACAAAGGGGGACCCATGCCTCTTAACTGTCCAGATTTTCAAATAATGTCCTAATTTTTGCCTCATATTTTTGGTCTGTTTCCTCTTAAAATTTGTAGTTTTCTGGCAAATCACTGAAAGTCCTTAAACAATGACATAAATTTGAGTTTCAGACTTCATATCCTTCAGAAAATGCATGCAAACATAAATTCTGTTATTCTATCAACCCTCTAAATTTGTAAGAGCAATAGTCAAAATCTGTCCTTATTTTTGAACCTCTGCCCCCCCCCCCCCATTATTTTGGACTGTGTCCCAATTTCTTTTACTAAGAGATTGAGAGGTATCCCATCTGAAATTACATCTAAAATGTCCTCCTCTACCTCAGTAACTTACAAAACACTAGTTCCATGGGTCTAGATTGCATACCTGGAAGCCTTATTTATGCAACCAGTAATTACCTAGCATATCGGTTTGTACACATTTTTCTAATAAAGCATCATAAACTGGTTACATGCCTGACATCTACAAGCAGGCTACTATGACCCCACTCCACAAGAGATGACATTGCATAGACATCAGAAATTACAGACCATCTCACATGTTTTGCAATGCAATAGAGAGAGTCACAGTGGAATTTATTCAAATACAGAAATCTCTGCCTCCTTGACCCCACAAAAAACACAATTTTTTTGTCAAACATTTTTTTGATAATGTGACTGCCATCCTGGATGAAGGTTTATCACATCATGCAGGTTACCATGACCTGACTAAAACAATTAACACTATACTTCATGACATGATCATGCCTAAACTTCAAAAAAGCAAAGCCAGCACCATTAGAGCGTATAAAAAGTGTTTCTTTATTGTGGCCACACCATGATAAAAATCAGACCAGTTTCAGCTACCAAGCCTTCATCAGTGATCAAATACAAGGCATAAATCCCTCCATTTATACCATAGTTAATCATTCTCAAGTAACCAAACATCCATATTTAAAGCAACAGCCAACCCTTGCACTAGAACCATGTTTGTTACATATGGTCATTTAGACCCAGGAAAAACAAACCAGCAAGTTTGATAATCTAACCCTTCTCCTTTTTGGTTAGTATAGCATGCCATCCCAATTTATTTAACCTGTCCCCCCAAACTCTATCAATAACCACAAAATGATATTTTGCATTATTGTGTTTTAATGTGTGCTTATATAAAGCATTTGACATATGCTCAGTACGAGTATCACTCATATGTTCAGATGTGCGTACTCGTATGGGCCTCGAAGTCTGCCCAATATAAAAAGCATTACATGAGCACATAGCCAAATATACCAGCCAATCCAACCCACAGTTTGCAAAAAATCCCATATCATAAACCTTATAAGTGTTTTTACTAGAAAATTGCTTTGTTTTCAATATGTACTTACAAAAAAACAGTGTCCACATGGATATGAACCAACAACTTTTTCACCAGACAAAGTACCCTGATAAACATTATTTTGGTTTCTATACCCACAATTATAATGATTAAAATGAGACCCAAGAGTTTGCCCTCTTCTATAGGAAAATTGACATCTAGGCATAAGGAAACCAGATAGTTGATCATTAGCTAACAAAATGTTCCAATTTTTATTTATGACCTCCCTAATAATGTTAATATTTCGGCCATAGGTTGCAACAAATCTAATAACATCCCCATTATCCTGCTTCTTATGTTGATATACTAAAGTCACCATTCTTTTCTTACCTGTTACCCATCTCTTGGCTGACCTGATATTGTGGGGATGATATCCCCTAACCTTAAATCTTTCAGTGTGATCCTCCTCAAAATACCTATAGACATCCGGAGAAGAACAAATGCTCTTAACCCTCAAAAACTGTGAATTGGTTATATTTTCAATAATGTAGCGGGGGTGCAGACTTGTAGCATATAACAAATTATTGTACTGTGGATATTTGTGATATAGCTGGGATGCCAAAGTATTGTCACTATTCCTTGTGACTGTCACATCCAAAAAAATATTTGTTGTATATCCACATTCAAAGTAAATTCAATTCCCCATTTGTTTTCGCTCAAATACTGAATGAATTCAAAGAAATAGTCTGCCCCTCCCTGCCACACCAACCAACAGTCATCCAAAAATATTCTCCAGATGTCTATATCCGGCAAATATACATTATGCATACTATCATAAATCAACAGATCCTCTACATAGCCCATGAACAAATCCGCATATATGGGGGCAAAAGATGGCCCCATAGCTGTTCCTTGGATCTGCCAATAGCATTCACCATGAAAAAAAATGACATTTTTGGTCAACAAATGCTCAATCATGCATAGTAACAGGGTATTAAAACCCAGAGGGTAGATGTCCACCTTCTCCAACCAATATACAACAGCCTGTATTCCAGACTAATGTGGAATGCTTGTATACAATGCTGATACATCAAGTGTGCATAGTAGCCAATGTGTCTCCAACTGAGAATTCTCAACGATAGTCAAAAACTCAGTGGTATCCTTAATTCTAGCCCTAACTAATCTTAACAATGGCTGCAAATGCTCAGTTAGGAAAGCTGATAAAAGCTCAGTCAAAGAACCAATACCAGACACTATCGGCCTCCCAGGTGGTTTGTTCAGATTCTTATTTATCTTAGGCAAAAGGTAGAGGATCTGCTGTTTGGGATCATCCACTGTTAGATGCTGTTTAACTTGTGGAGAAATAACTCCCTCACCCATGGCCAAATCCAAAAAAGCATCTATTTCCTTTTTGAAACGAAAAGTGGGGTCCAGAGGCATTGACATATAATGTCTAGCATTATTCAACTGTCCACGAGTCTCTGTAATATAACCTTCAGTATTCATCACCACTACCGTCCCACCCTTGTCTGCAGGAATAATAACAATGTTTTTATTTTCTTTCACATTCTTAAAGGCACCTTGTTCTTCTACTGTCAAATTCTGATCCAATACCCTAGCTTCACAATTTTTAAAGTGCAAATCTTTAATAACTGATTTCTGAAAAATGGCCACATGCTTATCCATTGGGGGCATGAATTTTGATTTCCGAAACCGAAACTCAGTAGATATCGGAGTCCTATCTTGGGGACCAAAAAACAACCTCAGATTCAATGTCTGACAAAAAGCCAGCACATCATCCACCACATTATCTTCACTCACAAAGAAACCAGATATGTAGTTCAACCATTTATTTATTAATCGTTCAACTTCTGTGAGACTTACAGAGGCGATATTGTGAACATTGTACACCATATTTACCAATGCCCCAATGTTTGTAACAGCATCTGTACATTGTTGATGTTTTCTATGTTTCCTACCTCCCCGGTGTCGTCTAGCCCCAAAGAGTGGTCCAACCCTCTTGATTTCTTAGTGTTCGGTGACCCCTGTGTGAGTATTTATTCCACATCTGTGGCTGAAGAGTCCTCACCTGAAGTACTACTATGATCATTAACTGATTTTTTTTTGAGAATCGACCTCAGTCTCTTCTTTTTTGTTCTAACCACATTACTTCCACCCTCAGAAAATGTGATACTCTTCCTAAAGTCAAAAGGCTTCCCCCTCTCATAGTCCTTAACATCACGATTAAACTTTTGAAGTTTCTTATTTTTCAAATATTTTCAATACCCGATAAATCTTTAGATAATGTAGACATTCCTGACATCATGTTTATCCTTCAAACATTTTGAGATCTCCCCATACCTGTTGTACATCAATACAATTTTTGTCCACTATCCGCTCATAATAGGAAGACAATATGTTAACAAATGACATAGAATCATCCTGTTGTGCTTGTGCCCATCCCAAGGTCAATGCATCATCAGCCATGCTGACATACGGTACTGTGCGAACCCTGAGACCCATAGGAACAATATTTTTGTCCTGATAGGCCTTGAACAACTTCAGATGCCACACATTGGTTCATAAGGTCATCATACGCTTGGTCCTTTGTTAAACAATTCACCACATTGGTCAACCATAATAGGAGTATCAACCCCACTCTGATGCCTTCCAGCTCTATCCAAACCAAACGCCTGCAAATCATGCTTATCAGCAGAAAGGCCTTGCAATAATGTCACCAAATCCATCCTTAATGACTAAGGGCTAAACAAATCCCCCTTATCTAATCAATAATCTTATTGGCTGGTTCCAAGCAATATTGTGTACCTAAGGATATACATGAATCTCCCCAACTGGACCATCTATAATCTACTCGTCCATGAAGTTTTCAAAATCACATAAATTATATTGGACATACTCACATTCACAGAAATAACCTATCCTAGTAAACCACAATGCAACTTGGCTACTTGTACATTCACTAAAAATATACACTTTCGAAGAATACAATGCAATTATACATAAAGGACACAAGTATCCCTCCAATTGTTGTGTAACCCTCAGGGAACAATGCAGAACAGGCAATAAATGCTAGATATATACACAGTCAATACCTTCACCAAACATTTGTTACAAGCCTGAACATAATAAGCACATTTATCCCCAAACATAACCCCTGAGGCCACAACAATTTAATATGAATGTTCTTAGTCCGTCCAAACAAATGGACAAAAATCTTCTCTTCCACAATCGGGATACAGTTTTAATATTGCCCAAATCAAATTGCATTCGATTTCCCAAAATATTCGTCACAGTTATCACTAAGCCAAGTAAGCAAATCCGCTGTCACATTGAAAACAAGTCAAATAACTTAATAGTGGATAGTAGTCCAGAATGTTTTTCATGAATATGAGAGTCCAACTTCAATCAGGTGTGACAAACATTTGTCCATGGACCCCAACAAATCCTCATGTGTTAGATAGACAAAAAGAAGAATGTGCTGTCCTTCCAAACTGGAACAACAAGCACTTTCCTGAAAACAAAATTATTAAAATTTTGTTATTCATTAATCAAACACAAGTCTTAAACAGGCCCAGACCATCACAGGGTTCCCCAATGCCATCAACCATTATTAAATCTGTAGTTTAGATGTTACTATTGGGCAGTAAACCTGCCTTAATCACATACAGTTATTGTTCTTCCATGGGCCCCAGTAAACCTTAATAGATAGAGTGGATACTCACATAAATAATTAAACCTATTTATGAACAGAATATTTTCTGCAAACTGGTCACAATTAGCCCCTTATAATTGTTTAACTCAGCAATGCCTGGAACACCTTATTCTCAAAGCAGAAAAATGCCCGCCAAAAAAATATAAAGTGAACACTTGAAATATTGTTAAGCTTTGATGCTTATTCCTTCAAAAAAATAATAAGCACCAAAACACCAATTCAAAGTTAGCTTTGGCCCATGCGATAAAAATAATGCAAAAAAATAAAACAAAATCACTTTCATGATTAGGGAAAATGGCCAATGTCAAAACAATCCCACTTAGTCCTCAGCAAAAAATTATTGGAGCCCTTCTAGATTATAATAAATAGCCGATGTGAAATGAATCCCCTAGTCAACTGAAAATCCACTCAAAAACGACCCTTCGGTCCTGCTCTCTCCTTCAGTAAGATGAAACTGCTCACCATCAGCTCATTGACACCGCAACAGTCACCTTCTCATCCTCCATAGATTGCACATATGGTCCAAACACCACACTATTCAGTTAAGCCTCCTCCAGCACACCAACGGACCCCAAGCACAATAAACACTAAAGCCACCCACCAAACAATGGTATGACCATTAGTACGATATCCACCTTCCACTCACAAAAGACCCTTTGGTCCTATTTACAGCCTTCAAATGATGAAATGGCTCACCTTCAGTTTTGCTGGCATCCAGACCATCGTCTGAAGGTGAATACGTAAGCTTAACGACACGCTGTTAATTCAGCCCTTCTCATGCAAACCAGCATGCCTCAAACAAAATAAAGCAGAGGATCTTCTTTAACATGCCATTACTCATACCATCCGAAAATCATTGACAACATAAAAGAGATGGCAAAAAATAAACAGTCTTAACCAATCTGGTGCAGGGAACCAAAAATTAATGTAAATACCTTCACTGTGTTTCAGCCACAAATATATTCAAATTCTCACACAAGGCCCACAGCAAGATGACAATCCAAGAACTCCAAAAACACCCCCTACATGATAAGGCTGATGCACAGGCCCAAAACTCATCAGAACTTCAAAAAAGCAAAGCCAGCACCATTAGAGTGTATAAAAAGGTTTTCTTTATTGTGGCCACACCATGATACAAATCAGACCAGCATGCTATACTAAACAAAAAGGAGAAGGGTTGGATTATCAAACTTGGTGGTTTAGTTTCCCAGGATTAAATGACCATATGTAACAAACATGGTTCTGGTGTAAGGGTTGGCTGTTGCTTTAAATATGGATGTTTGGTTAATTGAGAATGATTAACTATGGTATAAATGGAGGGATTTATGCCTTGTATTTGATCATTGATGAAGGCTTGGTAGCCGAAACTGGTCTGATTTTTATAATGGTGGGGCCACAAAGAAAAACTTTTTATACGCTCTAATGGTGCTGGCTTTGCTTTTTTGAAGTTCTAATGAGTTTTGGGCCTGTGCATTAGCCTTATCGTGCAAGGGGGGGGGGGGGTTTGATGATCATGTCTAAACTCAGGGATATGAAGGTAAATGAAATTGTAGTGGCTTGTGTTCACAAATGGCTACACAGTTGTATACAACAGGTAAGAACAGGAGGACTCATATCCTAACCACCTACTTTCACCAGAGTTCTGTCCTGGAGTCATTTTTTGACATTATTTTCAGTCATTTAGAATCGCAATTCTGGCATTCCCACTAATGAGTCTCATAGTACAAAATGGTTACTGTAGAAACGACTTTATCTTCAATGTCAAAAATGAAGTGCTCTGGTATAAGCAAAACTCCTGACCACCTTTGCCTTTCTTATGATATCTATATAGTTGCTGTCATCGGCATATGGAAATACTCACCTGATCATCCATGGAGTTGAAAGCCATGACAGAGAGGCAATTGTCCCTCTTTATATTGCTGTTATCAGACCAATTATAGAATATTATAACCTGTTCTGTAGGCTCCTCACATTCCACCTGCTGCAGTTGGAGACAATATAATGATTCTCCACAAAAACAATCAAAAGGCATGAGCTGCTCCAGTGGCATGGAGGGATAACGCTCTGGCTATGGCTCAGGTGACCCAGACTGGATTAGCAGATTGGGAGACTGATGGAGGTGCATGGTGGGAAGTGTAGATGATGCTCACTAACAGTAGGCAGGGTCCAAACAGGTGAGTTGCCCTCATATGTAATTGACCAGCATTGGGGGGGGGGCAGGGAAATGGATCAGGTAGAATTATAAAAGAAAAATTTACAGAACTACAGATGGTCAAGCCCACAGGATGTCCTTAGGATCCACAACTGCCCTCAGCAATATCAGCATTGTCAAGGGGATCATAGGATGGAAAACACAGATACCACTGCTGTGAACTATGAGCCAAACAGGAAGGAATGCAGTAGGGTAAATTGCAGCTCCAAACAGTTTTAAAATGTAGATTTTATTAATAAACTAACTCATTCTTTAAAATATTCAAAACTCTGTAAAAAATAAATAATAGCTTTCATCCTGGTTACCCCTAAGACTAACAGTGCACACCATCTTAAATAACTTCTCTAAGTCACATTACTTGCTTTAAAGCCTCTTAAAGTGCCCACACCAAATACACAACCAGATAAACTGTTAAAAGCCAAAGCTTGTTAAATAATAAATGCAATCAAATACTCTCTATTAAAAATCATGTCTGGACTACTAAAAATGCAGTACATTCATATAAAACCTGTGAAAAACCCTATAAAAGAATCTAGTTAGTAGCCCACATAAATACAAAAAAATCCTTTTCATTTTTAGGTAAATTAGTTTTCTGAGGCAATCTCCAAACCAAGTACTAACCACGCCTAATCCTGCTTAACTTCCAAGATCAGACACGTACAGGGTGGTATGGCCATAGTTAATATTATATAACACCATGGTCGATTATAAAAACTGTAACAAACAAATTTATCTAATAGAAAAAAATAGGTTTAGCCATCATTACCCATCTTAGTTAAAACAGTGTTTGAATTAAACCATATCAGCCCATTTACTCATCCAAACAATACAATGGAAAAATAACACATCTAAAAAGTTTCAGGGTCTATCAGGTAACTCCTAGTAGCTCAATAAATCCAGGTCCACTTATATACGGAACAGGTTACAAAACTACATCCCCTAACAATGAGGTTTTACTTATCTTTCAACTGCTTTTTTCTTCAATAAACATGTAATATTACAATTATCGCTCAAACCCGGGGATTTTAAAAGTGTCAAAAAACAGTTGCCAATACAGCTCCCTTATTTCCAGCTGTAGTGACCAAGCACATCCCTGTTTCGATGGAGATACTTAGCACTATGATAGCAAATTTAAAATCATCTTATGGATATAATGTTAGATGTTTTGTCAGGGCATTACTATTGTTCCATTTCTTCATATCATATAAATGCTCATAAATTTGTACTTTAAGTGCACACTCCATTTTCCCTATATATAAAGATTTACATACTTGACAGAGGGCAACATAAACAACCCCCTGGGTTTTACAATACCCTTGATGCTGAAATTCCTACCACCGATAACACATTTGGCTCCCATGTTAATCCATTTACAATAATGGCATTGCCCACACTTCTTCATGCCATTCCTCTTACCATCATGTACTTTTATAGGTCTTTCAAGTAGATTCTTAAAACTACTACCCTTCCTATATACAACCATAGGTCGTTCACCCATCTTAGTGTGCACGTCCACATTCTCCTTCATAATAATCCAATTTTTATTTAGGACCCACCGAATAATATCACAATCCAAGCTAAAAGTCATAATAAAGGGACACTGATATGGGCAGGGGATAACTTCTCATACCATCTTGTCCCTAATATTTACCCAATGTTGCAATGATAAAATGTGACAAAAATCTTTTTTCCTTTTTTCAATTAATTCTTTCATTAATACTTCAGTCATACCCTTAGGGTAACCCCTATTCAAAAACATCCCTTTCAGAAGGTTGCATTCATTAATAAAGTCCTCATCCTCAGTAACCATCCTAGCTGCTCTCACATACTGTCCCTTCACAATAGCCTTTTTTTGATGTTTTGAGTGCATGCTAGAATAGTGGAGAATAGTGTTAGAAAAGGTGGGGTTATGGTATTCATTAGACCTATATGTCTTTTTTAAATAGTCTTTCTCAAGAAGTATGTTGAAATAAGGTGTTCTATCCTTTTTGACCTGTGCAGTAAATACTGAAAATTCAGTAGATTGATTAATGAGGGCCCATAACCATACTAGAAGAATGTAGAGCCCCTTGAAATCACAGACACTCAGGTTAAAACAGCCCTCTCCAAAAACAAAAACACAACATCAATGGGACCAGACAGTGTCCCAGGCTGCGTCCTACACGAGCTCAAAGATGAACTAACCCCTCACCTAAACACACTGTTCAAGCTCAGCCTCTCCACAGGTTACGTACCCATAGAGTGGCGCACAGCAATGGTTATTCCGCTCCACAAAGGTGGAGCCACAACAGACCCTGGGAACTATCGCCCTATAAGCCTGACTAGCTTGGCCTGCAAGGCTATGGAGCACATCATCATGGAACTCATTAACAGAGACATTGGGAACCTCCAAACCCTGGACCCTATCCAGTTTGGCTTTGTTAAGGGCAGATCATGCCTCCTAAACCTGGTGGACTTCTTTGAGACAGTTACCAAGGTTATAGACGAGGGAAAGATGGTACACACAGCCTAGCCAGACCTCGCAAAGGCCTTCAACACCATTCCCCATTCTGGTATTATAGACAAGCTCACCAGCCTGAACATAAACCCCTACATCACAAGATGGGTTGCCAACTGGCTCACGGGCAGAACCCATGTGGTAAGAGTTGCGGGAGCTAGGTCTGACTCTAAACCGGTTACAAGTGGCATTCTTCAGGGGCTCAGTCCTAGGACCCCTCCTGTTTGGCATATACCTCTCAGAGGTACAGGCAAGCACAGGAGGACTATGGCTGACCAAGTTCACAGACGACTGCAAACTAGGGGCTATAATTGACTCTCCGGCTGACACAGACATCCTCCAAAAGGGTCTCACTGAGACGGATACCTGGTGTCAAAATCATGGCCTCAAGTTAAATGCCAAAAAGTGTATAGTCATCCCCTTTGGAAAAAACAAAGTACCTACAAACTACCACATAGGTGGTAGTCCCTAAATACAGAAGACATAATAAGGGATCTGGGGACCCAAGTAGATAGTAATCTCTCCTTTGATAATCACATTGTCAAAGTGGTTAGAAAATCCTTCTATGTGGCCCACCTTATCACAAAAGGGTTCGTATCCAGATCAAAAGAGGTCATTTCCCCCTCTACTCATCACTCATCAGACCCATCATAGAGTACAATGCCCAATTTGGGATGTACCTTACAAGACATCTGCAACAGCTGGAAAGACCACAGAAGTACTTCACCAAGAGGATCACTGGCCTCAAACAGATGCCCTATGCAGCTAGACTGAAGAAACTCTAGCTGTACTTGGTTGCATACCGCCTACTCAGAGGTGATCTCTGCCTGACATACAAGGCCATGTCCAACCCAGAATTGATGGACATGCTCCACCTAAAGAAAACCTTATCCCTTTGAGCCACATGCTATAGGGGTGTAAACCTCACCACAATGATAAATATGATGTGCTGGAGGGATATATTCCTGTCTCAGAGACTTCCCATGCTTTGGAACAAGATTCCAATCTACATTAGGCAGAGCTCCTCGCTAACACTCTTCAAGAGAAACCTTGACGAGTGGATGGGAAACAGAAAGTTTACCCCGGGGATCACTGCAGTGGCTCTGCTGGACAGAGGCACAGGGAACTAATCTAAGGGGGCAGCGAAAGCCAACACATTCTGTCTAGGCTTATAAATGCCTTCGGGCAGATAGCCTAGTACCTGCCTATGAATCTATGTATGGTATAAAATCATTAAGTCTTTCCTTGGTGTCCTTCCATTTCAAAAACAAATCATCCAGGTACCCGTTATAAAATCTAAATGACCCTTTAAAAGCACCATTTAAAAGAAAATCCCTCTCCCATTTGACCATTACAATGCTGACAAATAATGAACCAACGTTGGATATCATAGCCACCCCATTTAATTGCAAGTATATTTTCTCTTCAAAAGAGATAATTATTTTTCAAAATAATCTCCAGTAGTTCTTCATACAGGTTAATTTACTTTGTTCAATGTTCTTTTCCTGTAAAAAAATCACAAAACCATTCAATACCCCGTTGGTGTGGAATTACGGTCTTTCACATTTACAGTAACCAAATATTCATCATCTCCAAATGCTAGATGATTCATCTTTTTTAGAAAATCCCATCTGTCCTTACACACCTGTTTTTCTTCCTTTAAAAGAGGTTTTAACTTTTGGTCCAGGAATTTCCCACATGCATTGGTCTCATAGGTGGATCTGTAATACTGTTATGAATTTTGGGAATCCCAAAAATAGCTGGGATGATAGGGGAAGACATAGAAATATAAATAAATTCATCATTAGTAATCTGCCTTCAATAAACATATCATTTAATAGCCCTTTAACTTTCCTATGGGCCTGATTCAGCTCATTAATATTGGCTAAAGTATAGGTGTCAGACCTTAAAATCCCTTCCATCCTCCTAATATATTCATTTTTTCTCCATAATTACCACATCACCCTCTATATCTGGTTTCATGACCCTTAATTGTCATCTCCTTAACTCATCCAATTTTCTTCGATTCATTTTAGTGATATTATATTCTTCCTGTTTGGAACCTCTATGCCCTAATGAGGCCCTAAGATCTATTTCACATATTTTTCGTATGTTTGTAAAATGTGGTTTAATGGTGTGTTATAAGTGGTGGGTATCCTTAAACCAGAAAACACAGATGAAAAAACATTAAATATAAGGCTAAACTTCAATTTATGTGTAAAATGCTCCAGGTCCATTCTTTAAGGGACAAAGTTCAATTCCTTAGACAGTAAATTAACAAGTTCAATGTCAACTGTAAATGAAGAAAAATTATAAATGGTAAAGTCACCCCCATCGTTAGTAACTATGTTGAGGTAAGCCATAGCTAAAGATACAGCTTCTCCTACCAGTTCCATAGTAGGTTTCATCCCCAAAAGTTCATCCTGCATTGAGGGGGATGTGCATAATAAGATTGCCCCATTGATTCCTCCTCAAGGAGGTTCATACATCTGTTTCCTGCCATTGATACCTCTGATTATTTTCTTTCAATCTCTCGGATCTCTGTAATGGTGAAAAATCCAGTAGGTTGTTAACAAATGGCCTTTCAGGATCATTTGTCCTCATAGGAACATCATGGGTGTGGCGGGTAGGCCTCTCTAGGTGCCTATTAGTGCTCAGCCCATTACCACAAGTTCCATTACCCCCACTCCCTTCATATTCCCCTTGTGGTTGCCCTCGGAGGCCTCCAAATTTCTTATAAACCCAAACCTATGAGGAGGGTAGAACTGGGTAAGCTACACCATTAGCATAGTTTGTGGTCCCCGTTAAGCTTTCTGGTTTTCCTCTCCTTTATTTTAACAAGCTGGTAGTCAATATGGGAAAAATCTGTAATTGTTTCCCTTTATAGGAGCTATAATTCAAGTTGTTGGTAATAGTATTATTTAAGGCAATGGTGTCTGCTGTCAAGTCTTCAATAACCTTGTTGTTATGTTTAATTAAACGTTCCATGTATTCTTATTCTTGATGGTTAAATAGGGCTAAAAGTTCCTCATGACGAGGTGAGTCATTTTCCAGGCCCAACGGGTACCTCCAAAACCTCAGCCCTTTAGGAACTATATTATATTTTATACATTCCAAAAAATATGCATCTTCTATTTGAAGCTTCTTAATTTTGAAAAGCATATGATCAAGTTCCCCCAACAAATCTATAATGTTGTTGTTGTTCAAATGGTTAGATAGCTGGGGGAACTTGCAGAAAAGCAAATGTCCAAATTTAACTAGTCTTTTACATTTAAACAGTTACCAGCAGATAGTCTAATATTACTATTATAGTGACTTATCCCAGAAAGATGCTGTGATTCAAGGGTAGCCATTCCTTTCTCATTAAGTTTCCTTCTTTCTCCAAGTTCACTTTGGTTAAAGGCTCAAAATGTTGCATGGCAAGCTGGTCTACCCTCTGCGAAAGCTGCTCAATAAGGAGGGTTAAATTGCCAATTCCATTCCAGACTTTATTTAAATCATTCAAAGAATCTCCAAAAAGTAACTGTGTGACCGCAGGTCCTCCTTTTGCCATTCCACTCCATATACACCACCAAAAAACACAGGAAAACACAGATACCGCTGCTGTGAACTAGGAACCAAACAAGAAGGAAGGCAGTGAGGTAAACCACAGCTCCAAACAGTTTTAAAATGTAGATTTTATTAATAAACCAACTTGTTCTTTAAAATGTGCAAAACTGTAAAAAATAAATAAGCTCTTTCATCCTAGTTATTCCCAATACTTCATCAGATAATTAAAAAACAGTGGACACCATCTTAAATAACTTCTCTAAGTCACATGGCCTGCCTTAAAGCCTCTTAATGAGCCCACACCAAATACATACAACCAGATAAACTGTAAAAAACCTGATACTGTTAAAAGCCTGTTTGATTCATAGTTCACGGGATTAGAGGATGACTGGTAGACCCGACATAAACATGGGGCAACAGGACAAAAAGAAAAAAGTGAAAAAAAGACAATCAAAGGGCTTTAAGACTTGAATCATAGCAAAATACTGCAGTAGCTCTCTCACTTCTCTTTATTTCATCACCTTCTTAGCTGAGACTTATGCTTGATATACAGTGCATTAAAGGACCCTTAATATTTGTAACCTTTGCTTAGAATAAGCTCTGTTAACCTGGAAACAAGAGGACACTCAGCCTTAGTGAAAATTCAAATCAACCATAACATTATATATGCTGGCTTTATATCTCAATGACTCTTACGCTTATGGAATTAACACCAGCTTGTAACCAAACTTAGCCCATCAGTTCATACATTCAAGAAGGCATGGCATGACTACTTGGTCATCCGCAAGTTCTGACATGGAATTCAAAGCATCAGACTCTTCACTGGCCAACAAACCTTAAGTTTGTGATCAAACCTATCATCTTATAGATGAAATCTTTGGTAAATAATTCCAGAACATAAAGTTAGTGGAACGATTACAGACACTTTTCTTGCTCAAGTAGCCTGGCAATCTAGCACATAAGATTAAGGCTATGAGTAGCTAAAGAGCTTTATTCTGTAGCACTGGGTTTGATTCCATTACTCTCCACTTACCTACTGTGCAACTCTTTGCAGACAATTTAACCAGACACTTCTGAAAAGAGACACCAGTGCCTAGCAGACTTGCCTGGCTTTTACAATAAATCACAAGTCAACTTCTTCAGTATGGATATCTTTTAGCTTCTCACCTTTAGAAACAGAAAATGTGGGCAATATCACAAATCTCTTAGAAGCCTTTCCACTGATTTACTGGTCAATAAATAAGTTACCTACGGCCCATAACCGACGGAAGACGGAAGTTTGGTATTCTTCACATGCACCTTTATAAACTTACTCCATCCATCCACAACCCCTTTTTCCAGTTTTTACACATGGGGTCAGGGTAACACTTCTTCTGTGATAATCATCTGGAGCCAAGGCTTACACCACCAGTTGGCTAGCATACCACACACTAGCATTCACACTCACTCGTAAGCAGTTTAGAGTGTCCAATCCACCCACTGAATTCAGACATTACAGATGCTATAAAGGCATCCCTTAAAATAACCACACTTAGGACTTAGGCCATTGAGGATAATGAAGATTCACATTTTCTAATAAGACATTTATTGACACTTCCTGGAGAATTTTAAAGAAAGTTCCCATTCCATAAAGTAATTACACTGTAGGTGTCAATACTTGACTGTAGGGTGCAAGCAGCTTGTCACTGCATTACACAGATATTTTTAAATGCAACTATATCATAGATATAATGGTTGGCTCACCTCCATTTGTGTCCTTACTTTGAGAAATTATGAAATGTCTTAAGAACATATAGGTGTCTTCACAAAGAAGTGTAACCCAGTCCAGATGCATATATGACTAAATAAAGAAAATGCTGAATGTTATGTAATCTAGTTTCTAGATGAGCTCTATGGGTTGCATTTCAAGGGCATTGTGGCAGCAAAGGTTATCCAATATCAGGTTGACAGTATTCATTATATTTTAAGTGGCAGCTTATGGTTTGTCTATGACTTTTAAAGTTAACTGACTACAATTACTATGCAAACGTCCTTCATCTGCTTCAGTCTTGTGACAACTGTATATATATATATATATATATATATATATATTAGTGTCTTACACCCTTCTAATTCCTGAAGCAAAAAGTGAGTAGATTATAAGCTGAAAGGTATCAGAATATATACAATACTGCAGCAAGATAACTGAAAATTCTCAACTACACATAGGTTGTCTAGAGAGCAATTTCCATAATGGTATCCTGATCCTGAGCATATCTGGAAAATCACAATTCAAGGACATGCATCTGAGCTCAAATACAAACTTCCAGAAAAATCCAGACATTATAACTTAGCACGTGGCCTGAATTCCTACCCTGTCTAAAAGATATGTCTCCATGCATTACACTTGTTTTTGAAACCAGGGTAATGGATAGGGTCACAGAATACTTTGCATTCAACACACTTTTATTTCCTCACAGCATCTCTAAGTTTTGTCACTTATAATGCCATCAACTCAAAAAGAGTTAAATGCTGAAGTGTCTCATCAAGTGGCAAAGGTCAGATGTCAAGGAATAATGCATTCCATATAAATTAATGCTGCAGCTACACATTTCTTTATTCCATGAATTTGAAAAGAGAAAAACATGTCATTCATTAACGATTAATTTCTGAATGCATTATTCAGAATACATTAAAAAAACTAGATGGGACACCATCAATAAATGTTTTTAGAGCTTTGATCTTTCATGACTTAAGAATTAACCAGAAAACATATGAAAACCTCACAGAGCTTTCTTATATACTCCCTCATGACAGGTATTAAAGACAAAAACACTAAAAACATTTATTGTTGTCCCATCTGGAGTTATTCTGCTTTTATGTTTGCTCTTTAGTGAAGATTCAAGCTCTGGTTTTAAATGCTCATTATCCCTTGCAATTGCCCTGCGTTCTGAAGTGAAAATGTATCACCGTTATTAAATTCATTTCATTGCTATAGGTGTTTTATCAGTATCAATACTCTCTTTTGCTTCTTTAATTCAAGAAACCTTCTTGCTGCAAAAATACGGCAATTTAAGAAAAAAACAGTAAGGTGAAAAAGAATTTTATTCCAACAGTCTGAATGTGACATAATAACTTCTACAGTGTTTTTTTTTCCCCCCGCTGGAACAATTAACAATGTGGGAAGTAGATTTAGAAGACTGCAGAGTGTACTACAATTATGCCAACCTTTCCAAGCTGTTGCATGCATGTTTTATACAGTAGTAGTAATAAGTTTATTCATATGGTATGACAAAGAATAAAAGCATAGCACTGTGCCAAAATGCATGTTTTTGGAGTTCCTTTGTACATAAATTAGTGGTTACAAAACAACTTGTTTACAACGGATAAATAAAGGTTGTAAGAGGCCTTGAAAATGAAAGCAGTAATAACAGCGGTAACAACATTTTTCACATATTCAAAGCACATTCCTCCAGGGGAGATTAAAATTAGCAGGGAAAATCTTCACGTACTAGAGCAGATATGTAGGCAATTTCTAAATGATAAAAAGAAAAAAGAAAAAAAAAGAAAAACTCACTGGTGTGTGTGTGTGTGTGTGTGTGTGTGTGTGTGTGTGTGTGTGTGTGTGTGTGTGTGTGTGTGTGTGTGTGTGTGTGTGTGCGTGCATGAGTGGGCGTCTGTGTGTGTGTGTGTGTGTGTGTGTGTATGTGTGCGTATGTGTGCATGCATGCGTGGGCGTCTGTGTGTGTATGTGTGTGTGTGCATGCATGCGTGGGCGTGTGCATGTAAGTAAGAGGGACAGAGAGCATGTGTAATATCCACATGTAGCTGCTTCCAGTCTAACAAACCAGTAAAAAGAAAAAAAAAAAAAACAATAAGGGATACTAAAAATATGCTGGCATTAATGGAGAAATGCCAGACTGAAACAACAGCATCTGAGCATTCAGCACAGTATGGTATCAACATTCCTGAATACTGCAAATGCTAGCTTCCCAGGGGATTATTAACAGCTAAACATATGAACTGGATACTTATGAACTGCTCACAAAACCATTCCAAGAACTGTAACCCACCATTATGTTGGCTTATAGCTTGTTATGGTGTCCATGCATAAGAGGGACACTGTGTCATTTTGGTATATAAACATAAAAATGTTATCACCAGGACAACATGTAATCAGTGCAGCTGTGCCTGCACCTGGTCAGCAGTCTTAAAGAAATACCATTCGTCTGCTCCAGCTTGCATTTCGCTACTAACAAACGTATCCTGCACACTGTCTTTATATGAGTGACACCCTCCAAGCCAAGATCAGTAATGACTCATGCAAAAGTGCAATTAGAAAAGACATAATAACCAATTGTGTTTTTTGGAGTCCTTGACACATTAAATATTTTCCAAGGAAAAACATGATTGGCATTTGGAAACAGAAAATGTACTTGCTACATCTAAATCACTAAACCAGCACTGAAGGTAGGCACCGTAGAAGCCGAGTGGTTACAGTTACTGCACAAAATAATGTCATTTTAACCATATACTGCCCAATGATCACTGATTGAAGCTCATTTTCAAAGAAACATTTGTGAAATTCTGTCTTTTGATCTATGTAGCAGTATTCCTGAAGTGATAGCTAAAGTCCCCTTCAGAGTAATACTGTGCTCACCCAAAGCAGTGTGGTATGGTGTCCTGGATCTATTGGTAAATATCTCACTAACAGTCATGATACTGCAAATAATCAAACCTGTGACATCAATAACATTAGTTGTCAACTTTTAACAATAATTGTATAATGTGTTTTTGCAGAAGGCAAGCTCTCATCTCTACACATATTAACTCCAAAATTGCACAACCCTGAGGGCAAGGCAGAAGAAACTTCCTTATCTCCATATCTCTGTGATCCTGCTCAATTCAATAGGCAGTTGTCAAGGAAACATGCAATCAAAACATATTGACTGTTCCAACTCTGTCTAAACAGAATCCAATGTTTAGATGGAATCCCATGCCCTCACCAAGTTCCATCCCTCACAACGGTACCATTTCAGTTTTTAATATATCTGCCTTCATTACTTTTCCATTATCCTTCCCTGTATATGATTTATTGATGTAACTTTCTCATGTTTTCTGGTTCTTTTTTTCTCTTGTCCTCAGTGGATGACACATGGTCAGATTGGACAGTGACTGCATAATGAACTGCTTGTCTATTAGAAACAACATGTGGTCACAGGTGGTAGTTATGGCCCCTGCTATGACAGATGTTAAAGAGCAAATCAAAAGGCAAGTGTGAGTTATGAAGTGCACTATATTACCACTCTGGTTAAGTCAGGGTTTCTTTACTAGTAGGAGGTGGAAAATGAGTACTTTCTTTTATGTGTTAAATAAATTATGACATGAGGCCTATAAATGTTCAAAAGGATGAGGAACATCCATTATTATTCTTACCCACTTGACTGAGTCCAGGCACGTAGTAAAGTGAGTGTTGTGCTTATTTAGACATGCATTTAGCAGTGACTTCTGTCTGTTCTCTGCAAGCTTTATAAGTATAGCTAGGCACTCATCTGTGAATTGCTGGATGGTCAGGAATTAAAATGGTGGCCTGTATTTATTTGCAAATTATGCTGATAGCTAAGTGGCAAACTAAAAAAAACAAATAATGCTCTTTGTTCTGAGACTTGTTGTCAGTGGGAAATGTTTATTAAAAATATTACTGTCTTCTTTGTTAATCACTTGCAGCCAAAGATCCAAGGTGTCAGTTAGCTTGGGCCATCCCTTGTTTTGTACCCACTGCAGGCTAGTAGAGAACTAAAAGAAAACACAAAAAAAAAATCATTTTGTTCCAATTCAAAAGACACTGAATCCCATTGATTGTCATCATTCAAGCATTTGCAATAGCAGCTGCTTAAATGCTTCTACCCTGTAGGCACCACACTACTGCTAGGACCAGTCAAGACCTGCACTGAAGTGCCAGTCAAATCATTTATCTGTTTGCACCCACAGGAATCACCCCTCTGACCCTGCTCTTGCTACCACTCTGATAAAGGTGCAAGCTCACAGATGTAGAAATATGTTTTTGTCTGCTAGTGATGGTGATTTGCAAAGATAGTCTCCTGCAAGACTCAAGTTATGATACAGAATTTCCATAAGGTCAGTCTTAAGGAATGCATTTTTTTTTATCTGAAATAGTGAAAACATAGCAGTAGTACATTGAATAAGTCAAATTTAAATGTGACATTACAATTTTCCATAACTTAGGTCTTAAGCATGTGTCCATTTCAAGTGAAGCATGTCCACTTCATGTAAAACCTTAGGTATCCAGTCTTCTGCCACCCATATTTTCAGGGTCATCTGATGCTTTCTGTTTCTTCGCAAGAGATCTTTCCAAGTCAGTCTATTTGCACTTGAGATATTGCTAGCAATGGCATCTAGTCATGCACTATAGTTTATGCAAACATTTGTAACAGTGCACACAAAAGTGGATATTCGTATGTTGTAATAAAAGATGACTGAATGACATCAGGACTGTAGAACTTTACTGTAGTAAGTTATTATTTGTTCAGTTAGCAGTGAATGGGGCATCATTGCTTACATACAGATGAATTTGCATTAAAGTGAACTACTTGTATTTTTTTTATATACAGACTATTATTCGTAAAAAAATACTTGGGAACTGTTCTTTAAATTAATGTACTTCCTGGTTTGTTAAATTCTGCGGAACATTTTAGGGTTGAATAGCAGCTCTTGACCTTACTTGGAAGAGACTTCTTACACCCATATATATGAACATAAGGAAAGTGAAGATTCCCTTCATGATAAGCAACCTCCCTTGCTAACTTTGCATTGGTCATAGACTGTTTCACATTAGCATGTACTAGTTGTCCACCATACAGATGAATGATAGCAGGGTACCCATGAATGCAGGGGTGATTGAAGGGACTGATAACATATTCCAGTATAATGGAGACACTGAATATTGGTTATTATTTAATTTGACAATTGGCGACTATACCTTGCATCCTACATTAAGTATTACGTTTCTTCATTGTACTTCCTGGTTTAGTTTATGTAGGCAACAAGTCACTACACATCTATAAAAGAATAGGAGAGGTTGCCAGTTGAGCTACTGGTGAGGAAGTCATTGCAGTAGTATTTAGTAAATACGAAAAAGTGCAGGAACCACTTCTAATTCACTCTCAATTATTTTACATTGTTTTTCTGAGCAGTATTAAGGATTCCTACTGGAAGTAGAAGGAGTTATATGACATTCTGTACACAAACTGTATGCTATTTAGGCATCCAGATTTTTTGGATGGATTTACCTAATTTTCAAGCATTTTTGTGCTCATTTTTGATTTGTCTTGGTCCACTTCAATAAACACACACCGAATGACTACCTTAATTAAGCTACCATAAACATGATTGTTAACCAGTAGTTATTACTTTCAACCAAAAGCATGACACAGGTGTTAATAACATCCATGGAAGAAAACATAAAATAAAATAACCATAAGGGCAGTGTAACCACTCACCCTTGAATAAGCAGCATCCCCCAGTTGCTCACTTACCTTTGCACTAACAAGGCAGCGTTACCCCGCTCACCTTCAATTTATTGAATTACACCACCAACCAAATAAGCAACTCTGCTTGCTTATAACTTATCCAACAGAGCAGCCACTCACTTTCCTTCCCAACTTATTGAATTGCACATCCAACACCAGAGGTGGAAAAGAATAGGGCAAGTCGGCCCCTCTTTTCCACCCACCACCCTGACCAGGCTGTTCCCCCTCTCACCGACCAAAACTTCTCACAACTTAAACCCCATTAAAGGCATAAAGTCAAACATCATTCGGTGTACCCAATCTTGCCTGAATACTGGATCCATGCCATCACAGCAACAAAACTATTCAGTTACCTAAACAGCTAAAACAAAGCACTGGTCCCCCTCCAATGCTAAAATAACAACCATAAACTCAAAGCCTAGTATACCCATACTCTGTTACCCAACTACCATACCAGTAAAATTTTGTAATTACTCTTGGAATCTACACCCCAACTAGACAAGCAAACACTGAGCCCATTGCTGCTTGAAACCATGCAAAGGTAATAGCATACACTCACGACATATTGCAGCCCATTTACTGCCCAATGAAGTAATAACCACATGAAATCACTTTCAAATCCATTTAATAGCAATCTTGCCATCACACTAATACCCATGTAAACAAGCTGCTTACATCACCACCAAGGCCTTTAACAGTATGACCCCAAATACACCACAAACTGTAAAATACAATGTACACCAAAACTTGAAATGCCCACTAGCCATCACCATCCAGAAAGTGGTAAAATAATCCAACCCTACCTCCCATAAAACTGCAGTAACTCGAAGCTAAATCCTCCTACACAAAACGCACCACCTAGCTCACCAGCCTAAGCCAACTTATTCAGTGCAACTCCATTAATCTCTACCAAGATAACCTGCCGCAATCATGTAATCCTAACCATCATCTGACATGCCTTGTCTCATCTAATATCTCCCTTCAACAGTAACCATAACTTGGTATGCTCCCATGATAATCTGCCCACCTGACCCATTCCAAGGAAAACAACCCAACTACCAATAAGACAGTGTGAAATTTGACCCTGATGCTTCCCACACAAGATAAAAAAAAAAAAAAAAAAAAAAGACATTACCTTACGGCTGCGGGAAGGAAAATGCAACAATGAACAAACAGCATATACAGCGGCACCGCTGGAAAACCATAACCTCCTTTCCTACTGCTCCATCAGCCAATAGATTCCTCAGCATCCTGTCTCACCTGTCAAGTCCACATTCCTTCAGACCACCAAATAATGCCCACTCAGCACATCCTCATCTGTGACCTCAGTATGATCTGTAAAGAAAAAACTGTAAATACTCCACACAAGCAAAATCAATATTTAATGACATTATGCACTGCCAAGGGCACAACTCTTCCATCAAATGTATGAAATGCAACCATTACTGAATGTGAAACCTCCATGAAATTTAACGATGTCCTAACAAAAATTCCCCATAAAGTTTCTTCATACCACCCATATTCATGATAAAACAAATACATTGCATCAAAAGGCCTCTTCTATAAATAAAATTATCACTTTAACCATCCCATGAGGTTTCTCAACAAAGTTGTTAACCAATAATTAGGGCAGGGAAAGTTAAAACCGCAATATTTGTCAGCAAAATGCCAGTCCCCATGACCAACCCTATCCATCTACCCTAAAGGACATCCCAGTGAATTAACCCAAAGGCAACATCCTGGTAAAATACACCAACTTATTGACCCCTACCAAGGTAACCCACTTAAACTGGCTGATATGCAACTTCCGTAAGCCATAACTACCTGAAAAAAAGGGTTTGACACAACACTGCATTGGATATACAATAATAACAACAAACACCTCCTTATCCCACTACCAAACAAACTGGATGAGTGACTAAACTCACCCTAGAGTTCTACCCACTTCCCTCAAAGGACAATAAGAGCAGTATGTGGAAATAACTATTGATCTTGGCTAGCCTACAAAACCCTAAATCATTAACCTCATAGCTTCCTATGCTTCTATGATTGTTATAGTTCTACCTTACCTGTAAACCCCAAAATCCTTATAAACAACCCCCCACGTCATCTTGCCCCAAACATACTTCCCCCTACACCCCATACCACTCCAACAGTCAAAAACCATGCAATAAAATCCATTACCTTTCAAAGCCATTTCATCAAGGCACTGACCACTGCTCACCCATCTCTGACCTCCTTGTGCACCACCCCAAGCGACTGTGACATCCATTAAAATAGGCTCCATCACACCAAATCCTCTTCCTTCAGGTCACCAACCACAGCCCACTCAATTCCACACCTCTGCCATTTGCAAAAGAAAACAGATTAATCACCTTATCTTTGCAAGAACAGAAACAACGATGAACCTCAGGCCTGACCACTTGTGTCTAGTTAGCAAACACCTTCTCACCAGTGACCCCCCCCTTACACTAACTACCTTATTGGTCAGATACAAAAACTCCAAATGCCATCTCTGATGTAAATCAGCCATGATTTGCTAAGGAACCACCCTTTATGAAAGATGGACCAAAACTATGATGCAAATCTGGGCATTCTGTAAAATCTGTGCAGGTGAAAAGGTATGACTCACTACTCGTGACCCCCTTCAAAAAGAAATCAGCAGCTGAACTACATGCTGTGTACCCAACTGACCCCACTGCCAACCCAAACACCTGCTCCCACCAGCAAAATCCACCCCTCCCTGATCACAGAGCAAGGACCCGTCCTACCCTTTCCTTTCCCTGTCATGCCAATACCTGGCTTCAAACACACTTGCATCCCACACTCCATAAAATGCGTGCAAACACAACCTGTTAGATCTCTCCCCTCAATCTCAGAGCAATAAACACGGCCAGAAACTACTCACCAAGTGAGGCAACCTTCAACCATTGCCCTTACAAACTCAAAGCTACAACCATGGCAGATCCCAAAGCAGCATAAGTCTAAGCCAAGCATGCAGTCCACACTAAAGTGTCCATCACCACTCCTGCCAAGACTTCCCTAGCCACAGTTTATGAAACTGTACCCAAACATGAGGCCACACTTACCTCTCTGTGCCATAAACATAGAGAAATTGCGTGTCATTACCCTGTACCTTCAATCTTCAATAATTCGCCTGTAGTTTGCCAGGACACAGCCAGGAAAACTGGAGCAACTGTGAAGGAAAAGCTAAAGTCCTACCATGGAGAGACAAAGGCTCAAAGCATAGCTTTCAATCTTTTAGAAGAAATCTGGGCAAAGTCCTACGAAAATGGAGGGATAAATGTCCAGAACATGCCCACACCTGGTCCCCAAGTAAACTTGATCAATACCTAATCCCTACATTATTTATATCATGTATATACTCTCTCTCTCTTTTTTTTTTTTTAATATATAACCAAAGAAAATCTAGCTGGTGCGAAGCTTCAACAATTGATCAGGCTGTAACATATGCAAATCACTAAACCTCCCAAGCCCTTAAAGGAAACGTCAGGAAAAGTCCATCAATACCAAAAGATCACACGCTCCTTCACTACAAAGATCCTATTCCACGTTTCCAAACTGCAACCCCACCAACCCACGACAACCTTGCCGGAATAAATCATGCTGTGCAACCAAAGGTTAGTCTAACCAGTCCCCCACCACCTACTAATCCTCCTGCAGGTCTGCAATCTCCACCATGAGCCCAGGATACACCACCATATCTCTCAGGTGAACCTCATTATGTTCCTCAAAGTTCCATACTGAAAGGACCTGTTATAAACTCGGTGTTAGGAATTTTTAACTGATATCCATGGGAAATAGACAGGAATCATATTAATCCATTAAAAGATCTCTCTCTCTCTCTCTCATTTTTTTCTATAAAAATAAAACTAGTATTTTTAACCATCCTATGACCTTCCTAGATGAAGTTGTTAGTAAGCCATGAGTATGCATTCCACATTTTGCCAATTTTTCCACAATAGGAGGCCTAGAGCTCCTCATTTATGAGATGGAAGGTCAAGAGCTCTGTACACCACCAACCATGGTAGTATAAAACGGACCAAAATACTACCTATTTATCCCACCCTATGCAAATCCTTACCCTTACTAGAGCCATGCAGAAAGAAATAACACGTTCTAATTGCTTTACCCATGCTGCTTGTATCCATAGCCGACCTTAGGCACAGGTCAACTAGGCGGCCGCCTAGGGCGCCTCTGCAGCAGGGGCGTTTTTCCAGTATTTATTTGGTGTAGGCAGACCAGCATTGGGGCACCAGATGGTGTGGTAGGGGGCGCCGTGGAGCCCTTTTGCCTAGGGCACCAGTTGACCTAAGGCTGCTCCTGCTTGTATCTCCCCAAAATTACGAATAAAATTAAAGAAATACATGTGCAGCTACCCCAAAACTACATTGTGATGCAACCCATGTGCCAAGAATGCTTTACTCCCTTCGTACAAACCCTTTATAGTTTACTCCAAAAATGTGACTCCTACCTCAGTTACACTTGACAAAACCCTTTAAGCCCCTCCCTACCCTTACCTCATTTCCTCCCAAACATCCCTCCATCCCATTTAACCCTATCCTCCTGTTATCGTCTTAATTCCAGCTACTCTATTTATCTATCCCCACTTGAAGATGTCCCAGGACAAAATGGTCTGTTCCAAACCTCATATCTGCAGTTTGAGAAGTATGCCAACAGCAAGGCTGTAATGCCATGATTTCAGATGGTAGATGACCAAGACAGAATAGAAAGCTGCATAAACCAGTGATTGAGAAAGACAAGGCCTAGAGCTATCTAATAGTTCTAGGCCCTTCATTACATTGGTAAGAATCTAAAATCGCACTGATATTTTGAGGATTATGCTAGATAAAATATCAACAAGTTAGGCCTTGCAATCTGATCTTTTCCAGCATATACTAACCTTTGAACTCATTGTACCAATGCAGGTAAGTAAAACACCTTTAATATTTAAACATAATGAATGATAGTGTAAAAATAAGCCCAGCCAGCTTGGTGGCATAGAGAGATGAGAGATAAAGCCTTGATTATGGCCCAGATGAACAGAGTTTGATTAGCTGTTCAGGTACTTGACAGAGCCGATTAGGAGGATGGGAGTACCTATCTTTGTAGGAAGATGTGTGCTGGTATCTCACTAGTGGAACTCTAGTGGGGCCAGAACTCGAAGATAAGATGCCAGGCTGGTGGGTGACAGGATAAGCGATTGCATAGCTGACCTTTAGTCTGGGGCTGGATGCACACTGAGGTAGCTCTCCAGTGCCCATCCAACCTTAAATGGACTTAAAGCTATGAAAAATACCAGACTTATGGGATGATAGCACCACTCCCAGATGCTCATCTTTCACCACTATACAGAGTAAAGTCAATAACCCTTAAGCCGAGCCATCAGACATGGAATAGAGACAATAGAGCAGTGGGAGGCATGCTTGATGGTCAAATGACTCTGGCCAAAAATTAGAAATCAGCGTAGACCAAATATAAAATCATGGGCTATCCCAGTGCCCTGAATAATGAACACAGTTTGTGGACTGCATGTTTAATAATGCATAAAATGGATTCCCATTCTATTAAGTATAATGCACTACATCAAATTATTTTCATAAGCTTTCCTAGTAACAGTCTGGGCATTCAACCCATTTCTATTAATGTACAAATTATGTTTTCCCGTCAATTTATGTAGATCTTCATATAAAGTAATATGATAATAAGATATACCTGTTCCCTGTCTGAATATAAATGACAGTTGTCAGTTCTTTTTATTACTTTTTTCTGTGTTAGTACTGCGTTTCTGAAATTATTTTCAGTTTAGCTACACAGGACTCTACTAAATATGGGACTTCATAGCAGGACTATCCCAATTAGTAAATACAAAAAATAAATAAAAAAGAAAGAAATAGTTTTATAGCAGTACATGTGTTATATGTAACCTTTTTGGCAAACATGATAGTTATCTAGTTTCACTGAACTATTTGAAAGCGCTGGTCCTATGTTCTTTCAGTTTCAGCCACAACATTCCATCAGTGTGAGTTCAGATCCTAAGTGTTCAAAAAACAAAGCCTCAAAGGTTGGGAATCGAGTACCTTGTAGCTTGCGTAGGCTGATACTCACGTGGGGA
This sequence comes from Protopterus annectens, assembly GCF_019279795.1. Taxonomy (NCBI): domain Eukaryota; kingdom Metazoa; phylum Chordata; order Ceratodontiformes; family Protopteridae; genus Protopterus; species Protopterus annectens. The sequence continues at coordinate 142,182,148 of NC_056737.1, forward strand.
CTTGGATATGAGCCCAAGCAAGCAGCTGTGGGAAGGGAGTGAGAGAAGGTTTAGGATTAGGGAGTAGGATGAGGGGTTAAGACTGTGGAGTTGGGAAGATTTTAGCTTTAGGGATCAGGAAACAATTTTTAGGGTTAGGGCATGATTAGGGAATTTAGGTTTAGGGCGGAGACTGCAGTTTTAGGTTTAGAGAGCATTCTGGGACTTTAGAGTTGGGGGGAGTGGAGGTTTAGGGTTAAGGACCAAGGAGTCAGGATGGGAATTAGGTGGGAAGTTTAGGGTTAGGGGTGAGGTTTTGATAGGGCTATATTGTGTACAGGAGTGTGTGCTGGGAGGGTTATACAGAAATGAGAACTTTGTTAGTTGTTGTTGTCTTTCGGCTTTTCCCAGTTAGAGGTTGCCACAGCGGAACTCCGGTCCACTAATGATTGGCAGTAGATTTTCACAGTGCCGAGTTGCCAGCACAAAGCCCAACCTTCAACGAAGGCACGCCCATTCACGCATGTCTTTCGGAACGCCACTTGACCCAGGGGGAGGACATGCAGACTCCACACAGAAGGCACTCCCCGCACTCCTGCCAAGAATCAAACCGGAGAACCTCTTGCTATGAGGCAACAATGCTACCACTGCACCACCGCGTATGATTTATCAGATTTATTCCTTCCACTTGGTTTTTTGAGCAAATAGCAGGTGTGACACAAGCTACTAGCAAGTGAGGACCTGTAGTAGACCAAAAGAAAGGTAATATGTTTTTCTCTTTTCAAACAAATCATTATTAATAGTGAGATATGGGGTCCAAGACAGACCTGACTATATGCTCTCATAGGCTAGAAATATTCATTAAAGCCTTTGGAAAGATTCCTCCATATTCAACTAGGAGCTTAGATCAAGTTATGTTTTACCATAACTCTTCCATATTTGTTGGAAAGAGTAAAAAAATGTACAATAATCCTCCACCACATAGATGAAGTTAAAACAGTTGCTGTTTAGTGAGTTAGATTTCTATGTTTCCAAATATGAAAATCTGAAATGCAGAGTTATATTGTATCTATCTAATAGGAGATGGTAGTTAGTAACACTTATAAAGTGCAATGAGAGTTTAAATACAGCATATTAAAAATAAGATTATGTGTGCAGGTGTCTATACACACACACACATTATATATATATATATATATATATATATATATATATACACATATATATAGATACACACACACACACACACACACACACACACACACACACACACGTGTGTGTGTGTGTGTGTGTGTGTGTGTGTGTGTGTGTGTGTGTGTGTGTGTGTGTGTGTGTGTGTGTGTGTTTGCACAGCACCTGTCCAACACACCCAAATACTTCTGCACTGGACATATTGGGATTGCCTAAAGAGGTTTCAAATATAATTTTCCATCCATCTCTTCTTCTTACCTCACCATTAAGCCAATCATTACTCAAGTAAACTGACCTCCAGCCTGCTCCACCTCAATACAAACTATTAACTAGAAGCAGGAATGCTTACCTTGTATGCAAATAATGTAAATAGTGAATATAACTATGCACATTGTTCTAACCTGTATTTAGCAATGTTACATAACTAACACAAGTGTCAGTGCATGTAACCTAACAGTAGTGTATTCCTAACTGCATTATACTGTCTGCTCTGTACTATCTACATTGATAAACTTGTGTGCTTACAGGATGTATGTTTGTAAGGTTGTGCCTTACACCTACATGATGCCTGAAATTGCTCATTCTGACACGAGACAATCTGATAATCAAATCAGAAATAAAAAAAACTACAAAATCTCTGTGTTTCTCTGAGCCAGGCTCCTTTGTGAGTTTAAAAGGGCTTTAGTTCATCTTGTCCAGGTCAGCTTATGCCCAAAAGGTGAGCTACATATGTATGCACGTATGACACAAACTAGGTAATATTGTTTAATCTCTGCTTGGAGCTATCAGCATGCATGATGGGAAAGCATTTGATCATTTGTCATGGTATTGTTCACTTCTGGTGCTCAACATTTGTGGATATGATTAAGCAAGTCTACTATGGGGCGACAGGATACTCAACTCATCTTAGCTCAACTTTTCTTACAGTACTTTATCACAAAGCATTTTACAAATGTCAAACAAAATTAGGAACAGAAGATAAAGTATAGAGCATTAAATCTGGGTCTAGGCTATTATGCAAGGTACTAAGCAAGGATACTCTGTCCCCTAATTATATTTGATTTACCACTGCATTCATTTGCTGTAAAACTCTATTCATGTCAGCTGAGAGCAGAGATCTCAGTTTATAAATTTACATACTGAAAGCACCTTTGTCATTCTGCCAATTCCAAATGTTGCCCTGGAAAATGGGACCTCAGAGACTTTAATCTAATCTTTAATTTTAAGATAACTGCATCAAAATTATAGGTGCTGTATATTTACTATTTGTCTTCACGTGAGTCAGTGGGGGTTCCTATGACTAACATTAGTATCACATACACGTAACGAACTACTGCTAATAAACACCTTGATATGTATGAAGAAAAGCAGAACATTATCAATACACACACTAAAGGAAGTCAGACGTTGAACAGGAGAGTTGCTGACTAAGAGTCAGAGAGTGATTACGTTAAAGCCAGTTTTGACTCCAAAATTAGCACATCTATTTATTACTAACATTATACTCCCTCACAGAGGGGGAAGGGGGTAAATAGATGTAAACAGCAAATGTCCCAGTTTTTGTGAGCATCTCTGAAACCTCATGTTAAAAGTAAAAAGGACTATACAAATGCATCACATTTTAGTCAGTTCATAGTCCTCCTTATAGTTAACCCCAGGATAAGATACATCTTGATGTCTTTTAGACAGAAATATAAGTGAAAGGAAGGCAGGATCCTGAGTGACATTTTTGAATGGTTAAAACTTCTCATCTGGTTGGGAACTAGCTGGCAAGTTTTCCTATTATATCACAGTATTGACTCCATTCCTTTCTATGGAACAGCTTGTGATTAATGCATGGAATATTGAGCACAAACCATACAAACTCAGTTCAGAGTAACTGGGGAGAAGGCTTTGACATGGAGCCTTTGGTGGGGGGGGGGGGTATGTCCACATCTCTTTGCTTCTTCTCGGTTGATGAACTGAGACTCAATAGATTGTATTCAAAATTCATTGATTTGCCCACAATGTATAGGATGAAAGAGAATGCACACTACAGTATGAAGGAGAGCACAAAGCAGGATTAGTCCAAATATTTCGTTATTTATTTAGTTTTATTTATTTGTCTTTGTTGACTGGGCAAGCCCATTTTCAGCGAAGGCCTGGGGAGAAAAACTCCATCATCAAACAATTCTTATTAACATGTAAAGTTCAGACATTCCTCAAAAAGAAACCTATTACATTTCTCTGAAAAAAACTGGCATAATAACAAGGAAGGTAGATACAGTAAAGTATTTAGATCAACATACATAAATCTATACAGTTCTGGTAGCTCTAAATTCTTGCAGGAAGTAAATGGATTTATACTGTAGAAGGGAAAATGTGGTAAAGATGTTTAGTGTTCTTACTTTTCAGTCTGAAATGGTTTGTAAAGACTTCAACAGATATAATGAAGAGTATAGTTGAGAGGTAAGTTATAAAATTATGTAGAAAGGGAGATATTAGTACTGTATAAGAGAATAGTGGTAATAGCATATAAGTGAGAAAGCAGGATAAATTATTAGTTCTATCTAGTCTGCCTGTTCCAAGTGGGAGTACCTGGAAGGTTTAAAACATAGGGAATGTATGAGGGGATAGAGCACTGAATGGGGGCAGTTAGATAAAGAGAAGGAAGAGCAGTAGTGTTTAAGGAAGAGAAAAATTAGAAGAAGTGTTTAAGAGGGGTTGAAGAGGAGTGTATTGCTTCAAGTGCAGGAGGGAAAGCTGTTAGGGTCTAATGATTCAAGTGCAGGAGGGCAAAAAGTTAGCAATAGGTAAGAAGCTATTTGTGCTTTCACTAGATGTCTCAACCTGGCAATGTACATGAGCATGACAAGTACTGAGTAAAGCATTGTCTGAACTGGATTTTACAGCATAGGAGTTTGTCAGTCATTTTAACTTAAGGAAGGATGGTGCTCCTGAGTTTGGAGATGTAACAGGAGTACAGCGAGTCCCTTGTTGATTTACTACTGCTTTATCTAAATTTATCATCAGAATTTGGATATCTTCTTGGGCAATATTATATTTTTAATGCAGTGCATTTTTCAGGAAATATATTAGTTTATATGCCATAACTAGCTTGAGAGTGTGCTATGTAGTTCTTAAGCTCTAGCCAGTTTAGCTGCTTTAAGGCTTGGTAGTGATGAACTCGGTGTGCAATGCTGGTAGCGTATTTAGCTACCTTGTTGTAACAGGAGGCTAGTTGGGATTTTAGTGGACAGCTTAGGTTTGTAAGGAAAAGTGAGACATATAAGAGGGTTGGAAGAAAATAGCATGAGGCTAGGGTTTCTTGATGGGTCTGTAAGGAACTAATTGGCCCGGTAAAGGTAGCCAAATGGTGACCGAATTTAAGATTGTCATGTAATACAATGTCCGGTAATGTAGTATGTGTTGCTACCTCAATGTTAGTATCACTTGCAGATGTAACCAAAAAAGACTGTCTTTGATTAAGAGCACCAGTTTTGTTTTAGGAGCAGGTTTGAATTTTTTTGCCAGGTTTCGAATGAAGAGAAAGAAATTTGAGTTTGGATATTGCAGGGGCTATACATACTAAAGTTGAGTCATCTGCATATTGTACTATATTTGTTTGGTCTGTGACAGTGTAAAGCTTTATTGAACAGGAGGAGTCCTAGTATTGAGCCCTGAGGAACACTTGTGGTAACTGGGAGAGAAGAGGTCCTATTGCTATTTGACCGTTTTTTTTTCCCATCCGGATAGATAACTAAAGAACCATGTAATGGCAGTTTGAAAGAGTCCTGTAGAAGAGAACTCAGTGAGTAAATGCTGGCATAATACAGTATTAATAGCTTTGGGTAAGTCTAGGAACACAGTTGACACTATGTTACCGTTGTCTCTATGCTGGTGCTGGTTTATAATGTTGGTAAAGTAAAAGAGGGCAGTGGTCATGCTGTGGAAGGCTCTGAAACCACGCTGCACTTCAGAGAGTAGAATATTTGAATTTAGGTAAATAAAAACTGACCACGAATACATTCTTCAAACATTTTTTGATAAGGAGAGAGGATGGCACTGCGCCTATAGTGATTAAACTCTGTAGGTATGCCACCTTTGTGTAAAGGTATAATAAAGGATTTTTCAAGATGAAAGGAATGTATTTTTTGGATAGAGATCTAATTATGAATATAGAGACTTGAAAAGTAATTGCATCTGCAGCCATTTTTAAGTAGTCTGATGGGATTTGGTCAGCAGCTGGAGTTATCAGCTTTAGCTTATGTAGGAATTTTTTAATAGTGAAAGTAGGTACTAAGCTGAAGTGAAATAGCTGAGGATATTTAGCAGAGGTTGCAGGTACTGAGAGGGTAGTGCAGGTATTAATGTTTGTGACAGATTTACTGTCTGTATGAAATAGTTGTTAAACTGTTTGGAAATTGCATCAGTAGTATTTTTGGATGTAGGAGTGGGCATGGTAGTTTTGCCTAGATGTAAAAGTTTGTTTATGGATATCCAGAAAAAATTGGGGTTCTTTTAACGTTTATTTTGGAGGATGTTATAAAAGGTTTGCTTGTCATGTTTTACTTGGTATTTTGTCCTATTCCTTAGGTAGCTGAAAAGTTGAAATGTATTTTGCGTTCTATTTTTGTGCCAGTCTTTACAGGCTTTATAAGGATTGGATTTTACTCTTTTGGTACATACTGAGGCAAGGATGTTGTGAATTTATAGGAATATCTCTTTGAAGTGTGTGATAGCAGAAGAACATAAATTTTATTATTTTCCAGTTATATTCAAAGTGTTGATCAAAATGTCTGTGACAAAGTTTTTTGAGTTACAAACTCGGTTGTAAATTTATATGTTTATCTTGGATATTATAACTTCTGAGTGCGTAATAGGTAAATGGTCATTTAGGCTGTCTGGAAGGTTACCAGCTGATCTAATTTTGTTAGGTCTATTAGTAGGAATTCAAACTAAAGTTAATTTCCTACCAGTGCTTTTGTGTACTCTAGTAAACCATGTAATTAATGCTGTAAAGCCATTTAGGTTTATGCAATGAGATGGGGTGTTGCTATTGATAAACTGATGGTCTATATTTAGGTCTCCTAGTATTATTGTTCCATGTTGGATATGATAAGACATATAGTATAGAATATTTTCCACAGTGGTAAAGTTTTTACCTGGTGGGATTTGTGTGGCATTTTCCTATGGCTGATTTTGAGATATGATATAAGTAGTTTTGAGTTATTAAATTATGGTAACTCAGGTGTATCCTGTTATGTTTAGGGAATTCTTGTAGATGATAGCAGTTCTACCAGACCATTTATTTTTCCTGTCAAGGCAAATTATAATGAGACCAGGTGGGTTAATTTCATTAGCATTTATGTGTTTTTTTAGCCAAGCTTCTGTAGCAATGACTATCTGGGGAATACTTGACAATACGAGCATGCGTATCTCAGATTTTGTTGCATATGCTTCTAAGTTTGTTATTTGGAAGGAGACAGTGGAAACTGGGGGGATGGGAGAGGAAAAGAGGTACATTTAATACTGTGCTTAGTGTGCATTTTTTCTGTTTTGTGGAGCCAGGTTTTGGGTGAATGTTTCTACTGATTATTTTTTCATGGCATTTGCTATTTAGCCAAATGCAGCTGTGTTTTAATTTTATTGGATTTCATAAGGTAATATGCTTAGCTTTAAGATGCCAGTAATTGAAAATGTCTAAGAAAGTTAGTACAGTGCAGGTGCTGTGGTGATTGATAAACTTAGTAAATGTTGGTGTAGTGAGCATGGGTTTGTAGGACTGCTAATTATATTTAGTGGGGAGATATGTTTAGTAAAGTGTGCTAATATGCTGGGGCCCTACACTAGTAGGTTTTGAATCAGAGTGATTTTGTATGACATGCAAGACAGATTTTGCCAAAGACATTAATTTGTAGGGGTTGGGTGGGAATTGGGGATAGGGCAGGGGAGAAGAGCGAGTCCAAGCATAGAGAGGGTGAACAGAGTGGGCCCCAACCACTGAATGAGCAATGTAACAGTGTTGTGAAAAAAAAAAATCAGCAAGCTTTGGCTATGACATAAGGTAAGAAGGTTGCCAGAGATAGTAAACAACTGTATAAGTTGGAGAGTGAAAAATAGCAGCTGGGAGGGTAAAATGAAAATTACAGAGAACAGTTACTGGGGATAGCGCCCACAACCCTCCTGGACATATGCAGTCATTACTAAATGCAATCTTGAGTATTGACTAGCATTTCTATGGTATTACTTTGGGATGAACTGGCTAGGCTTGAAATGACCTCCAGGTTGATAGCCTAGTAATCTCCTATGATCTAGTATACAAACCCAGGAAGATTATATATAAATTTACATATGTGGTTAAGTTTTTATTGTATCAGCTGCAAGATACTGTAGAAAAGGAAGAAACTGAGTTGGTGAAAGTAACAAACTATGAACTGGCTGTTAAACCAATTAAACTTACTGTCCATTATCACGGGCTGTAATATATACCAGCGATATAGAGAAATGAGGTGTTGTTACGAGTTCTATGGAGCCATGTCCTCTAGTACACAGTAATCAAAATATGGCTACCTACTTCAAGTGAGTATACATGGACACTTAGCCGTCTCTATAGTCAGAGTATTCAAGCTGTAAGTCTTAAATTGCTAACCTTAGTAGATTAGACATACATATCTGCTTTGACTGCCCAGTCTTTGTCCTTTGAAGGATAGACTTCAGGCTTGGGTGTCATTTACTGGACAATGATAACCCTTATGCAGTTCGTGCAGAGTGTTAGCTAGGGCTCATTAGGATAGGGTCAGCAGAGGAGAGATGGCTAGAAGGGATAAGAGAGGTTTGATTAATATATTTATTCTATCATCTGAGTTAATGTATTTGAAGAATTCATTTTAAATTGAAAACAACAGATAGGAAAAGACAGTGCTAGTTACCAGGTCAGGTTTACAAAATACCTTTTGCAGATATTTATGCACCACTGCTAAGAGGTGAATTCAGAGGTCCTTGTGAATGCAGGAGCTCTAATTAGCAAATAAACATTTACAGTTTAACAGAGTAAGATACAAATGTACCCAACAGTATAGCATTGCATATCTATCTAGCCGTCATATCTGTTAAATCAAACTAGCATGGAGCCCTACTTGTCATTAGAAACAGGTGCAATAACGTATGAGGTCTACAGTTCACTCTTAGCTATAGGTTAATCAATCATAGCTGAACCAGTCAATAATTAGTATAACAAACTCCATGTATGTCACAATGCAGCAATAATGATGATCATGCTATAGTTATGTCACTTTTTGGGCCACTGTTGCTAAGTTTCATGCCTATTATCTAACATCGGCTTATTTAATTGGCAGCACTATTAAACCAGTATAATGTTTGTGGTCAACCAAAGAAGAAAGTCTAACAGATTTGATAAAGTCACTCTACAACAGAATATTTAACATGAGAACAAGCAAGACATGTTTTCCTCAAAATCATACAACACTAGCACTAGTATTTTATCACTTTGGAGAAATGCATTTCAACAATATAAACACTAGTAAATTTTTACTTCAGTGAACTGCCTTTTAGAGATAAAAACAATAGAAACACATTAACAATGTAAAAAGAAAACAACCACTAGTAGTATAATTAGTTGCAGCTTGTAATACTGCTTTTATGCAGTTTTTGCTTAGTTAAATGCATTCCCATTAAGACATTGAGCTGTTAAACCAGTGATTTAGATTTTACAAACATTACAACATAACATTTAGTATTTTTATTTTATTTATTTATTTTATTTTTACATTTGTTTACTGGGAAAGTCCAGCTGGGCATGTGGAGGCCTGGGGAGAAAAGCTCCAAGTAATACATTGGCATAAAAACAAACCAGACAAGTATTGAATGTGCATTATATCAACAACAATTTTAGTGGTATTACAGCTGTAAAAAAAGCTGCATAAGTATACTTTGCAACACATGCAGAGAATTTGTTGATATTTGTTATCACAGAGGTACAGTTAGCTAATATTAGTTTAGAGAAAAGGTCATATTCAGATAAGCAGAGGGATTATTAGAAAGTGAGTTAGTATTTAGGGAGTGGCATATCCTGGGAGAATGCAGGGGCAGAGCCAGGAGTTTGCTAGGTGATTTTTCAAGAATTATTTGAATTGTTTTGATGAGGTAATGGAGACTGGAGTAGTAGGTAAGGAGTTCCGAATTGTTTTGATGGGGTAATGGAGACTGGAGTAGTAGGTAGGGAGTTCCACAGGTTGGAAGTATAGTTGGAGAAAAGGCCTTCTCCAGCTGAGTTTTTTGCTCTAGTAACGTGTAGTAGATTTTTATTGTCTGAGTGGAGGGATCTAGGACGGAGCAGAGTATGGCTGGATTAGATCTCTGGGGGTGGGGTTTTGTTTGGGTGGTGTAGCATTTGATGGGCTAGACTTAACTGGTTAAAGTGTAGGAGTTGTGGGAGTTCAAGCCAACCAAGCTGTTTGAGGGGTTGGCAGTAATGTGACCTATATGGTGATTTAGTGGCAAATTTAGCTATTTTATTGTAGCAGGCTTCAAGTTTGTTAAGGTCTGATTTATGAAGTTTAATAAGGATAGAGGATGCATATAAAAGTGTAGATAGCAGGTGGGTCCTGGCCATGGTGAGTCTTGTAGTACTTGTTAGAAACTGGGCATTTCTGTATAGGAGGCCAGGCTTCTTGTGGACTTTGATGGTTTGATCTATATGGAGGTCAAATTTTAGATTTTTGTCAATTACTACCCCAAGTAGTAGAATCAACTCTTAATAGCGCACAAAATTTTATACCACCCTGAGGATACCCACTCACTTAAAAATATTATTAAGCCATATAGCAACCTGAGATCCCTAAGGTCATCCGATAAACTACTGGTCCAAACCCACAAAGCTAATAACTCTGCTGGCGAATCCCTGTTTACCAACTTCATTGGCAAAACCTGGAATTCATTGCCAGACTATATAACCCTACAATCTTCCAAAAGTCTCTTAAAAAAAAAACTCAAACAGTATCTCAAAGTGAATTGGCTACGCCCATGTACCAACCCTGATTAAGTTATAAACTGAAAGCATATTCTGTAATTATCATAACTTGTAACTACGTCACCAAGCTCTGTTTCCAATCTATTGTCTCTTACTTTTAAATGTGTCTGTCCATGAGAATTGCGAGTCCCTACTAGAGAACATTACTAAGCCATTGTATATAATCACTTTGTTTTTATAATTGTTTGCCAACTTCTGTGTAATCTATGTAAGTTTGTCTATGTGGAGCTTTTCTCCCCGGGCCTCCACAGAAAATGGACATGTATCCAGTCGGACTATCCCGGTAAACAAATGTAAAATAAATAAATTAATAAAATAATAAATAGTTTGGTATGGGCAGTTGGAGTTATAATGGTTTTGTTTTTAGAGTAAATGTTGAAGGTTGGGGGGGATGCAAACCTGGTAGGACAGAAGAGTAAGAGGTTAGTTTTGTTGGAGTTTAGTATCAGCTGGGAGTTGGTTAGCCATGTTTCCACTGATAAGGTGTCCTGGGTAAGGGTTTGGAGGATTTTAAGGGACGGGGATGCGCAAATCAGGATTGAGTCATCAGCATATTGAATTATGGTGGCATGGGGAGTTGCAGAGTGTAGCTGGTTGGTAAAGGGTGAGAACTGGAGGGGTCCAAGGCTGGAGCCTTGAGGGACCCCTATAGTAAGTGGGAGGAGATGAGAGAGAGATTGTTGCCATTGGACAGCTTGTTGCCTATCTGCTAGGTAGCTCTGGAACCAGTTAATAGTTGTGATATTAATGTTGAGGGAGGAAAGGACATTAATGAGTTTGTTATGGCTGACCATGTCAGAGGCTTTAGACAGGTCAAGGAATAAGGCTGATACAAATTGGGAGTTGTTTCTTTGTTGGTAAAGGTCAGTAGGGCAGTTGTTGTACTATGTGCAGGATGAAAACCATGCCGAGTACTAGATGGTAGGTTTTGTGAGGTATTTCATGAGCTGAGTGTGTACTATTCTTTCTAGGATCTTGGATAAGGGTGAAAGAATGACAATGGGCAGTAATTAGTAAGTTTGTATGAGGTGCCGCCTTTGTGAAGGTTAGTATGTGTGATATTTTCCAGATAGAGGGGACATGTGCTTCCTTCCATTATTGGTCTGTTTTTGAGTATGGCTATAGGACAGGAGATGGCTTCTGCTGCAATTTTAAGATTGCTAGTCTGTATTTGCAACCTAGAGCACAAACCAGCAACTTTTCTAAATATAAATACATGCTATATGCTTGTGACTTACTGATTTGCTCAGACTGTAGGCCAAGAGCTCCAGAAAAGGTATTTATTCTGTGTGGATTCAAAGATGTTGCCTACAAGAAACAACAGAGCTCAATGGGATGGATGGATGATGGGAAAATATCAGAGTGAGGAGTGAGAGATGATGGGAAAGAAAGTTAAATCAGGAAGTAAACAGAGATATACTGTAATTACCCACTGAATCAGCATTGTAACAGTGTGACTATGCCACAACACAAAGTAAGATGATTGCCAGAGATCACATAGACCTAGTCTGCACTCACCCTCAGGGGTATATCCTGCCTCCAGCATGGCAAAACAATTTGGGCCAAAGGAGAATTTATGGATACTCATCCAATTGTCTAGATTATTCTTCACACTATCTAAAATATCACTCTGTTAAATATGTATAGGTAATTTATTATGCATTTATTTATTTGACATTTATTTACCAGGAAAGTCTGACTGGGCCAGAAAATGTCCATTTTCAGTGGAGGCACAGGGAGAAAAGCTCCGCAGTTACAATCCTTCAAAACTCAAGTACTGATATTTTAAATCACAAATTATCATGTTACACTACAAAACATGAGTGAAAAAATGTTGCAACGAGTAAAACATATATGTTTCATAGTAGAGTGCAGTGAAAATCAATAACATGAGAAATATGTGAGGAAAATCTCAATAGTCATATTATTTGTTACATAGATTAGTATGTGATAAATGAGACCTGAGACAATTCTATGAGATATTTAAATAGATATTAGAGATTACATGATTAGAGACGGTGAGGGGAAATTAAGTGATGTCATAGTATGAACGATGGTGTTCATATTATGCTTATAGAAGGAAGAAGGACAGACAGAAGGAGATTATAAGAAGAGTGCAGAATAGGGTTCTTCAGATAGCTAAGGTGAGTAGGGCGGAAAGAAAAAGAGGTAGAGAAAAGGTCTGCAGATATGAAGTGGATAAGGTAAGGTAGTGAGAAAAACAAAAGAAAGGAGTGAAGTAGGAAGCTGGAGAGGGTTGTGAACTGTGATTTAGGTTGAAGGGGATTAGTGAAGTATAGTAACTAAGTTTAGCTAGGATTGACACAGGGGCAGGTCCAAGATTTTATAAGGTATTCTTTTAGGGAGCATTTAAAGGTGGGTAGGTTAGAAATAGTTCTGGTGGTTAGAGGTAAGGAGTTCCTTTTTTTTTATACTGAGTACAAGTATAAGCTTTGTCCAGAGGATTTATTCGATTTATGTATGTTGTGAAGTTGTTGTCTTCCAGTCTAAGAGTTCTTTTTGGAAAATACATGTTAATTAAAGGGGTGAGAGCTGGGCAGGCTAATGGTCTGTGTATGATTTTATGTACTGTTATAAGTTGAATGTAGGAGAGGTGGACAGGGAGTTCCAGCCAGCAAAGGGTATGCAGAACTTCACAGTAATGGGTAAAGGTGGATGAATTAGTAGCAAACTGACAATTTTGTTGCAGCAGCTTTCAAGTTTGTTTTTATGGAGGATAATAAATTGGTTAGAATTGGTGCTCCATAGAGTAGGGAAGGGTGAAGGTAGGTTTTGGCTAGATTAACTTTTGTAGGGGTGCTCAGAACATGTTTGGTTTTGTACAGGAATAAACACTGGAAGATGAATATATCCCAGTAGTGGGTTCTAGTTATTTGTTGACTGGAATTTATATGCTTTGTTGGAGGGGGGGGGGGGGTTCTGAAGACATCAGTTTTGTGAAGACAAAGGAGGTATAATAGCAGGTCCTTTGGTCCTTTGTGACACAAAAAGCCATAGGGGTCTACAAGAGATGAGTGTAGAGATAAAGATTTAAGCCTTTCTTGATAGTTTATGGTCATTATTCTACTGAGTTTTTCATGAGAAGCTTCTTTAGTCTTTTTAAATGTGTGGTGTGTTTTGATAGATACATGATAAAACAGGTGGTATATTCTAGAATTGCTCTAATAAGGGTTGAGTATAGATGAAGGTAACTTTTTTAGACATAGATGAGATGCCTTTGTGCATTAGTTATGAAATGTAGGAGTATTTCCTTACCATTGTTATGACATTGTATTCAAAGGATTGGGAATTGTCTATGAAGCTACTGAAATCTAACATAAGTGAATCAATCCAGCATGGGCCACTACCAGACTGTAGTTATATTTGTTCAGTGTGAAAGACTCAAGAGCCCTCTTACTGTCATGGAACCTGGCATTGAAAATATAGCTATCACCCTGCTCTTACCTAGCCTGCTGAATGCTGAATCTGTATGTTTGATGATAGAGTTACAAATTATTAGGGTACTACTTTTTTGTGAAGTGCGAGTTCATGGTCTGCAGCTTATGATTCCCAGAAGTATGTGACCTTATGCAGTGTAAAGTAGACGGCAATGAGCTACTTGTTTGTGACTGAGACCTTCTTGCACTGATCCTAAATGTGTTGGGAAGTGATTTCTTGACAACCTCAGCATATGTAGGTTTCATGTGTTCATACATAAGTGTGGGTGGAGAGGTGTGATGGTCACTAAAAATCTGATTTGACAAGAGGGTGACCTCTAGGTTTTGATGATATATGTACCTCTCACAGATCATACCAGATTGGTCTAGCACTAGCTGGTTGTCAGTAAACTGGCAGTTTCTACATTGCTTAGTAATGCCAAGTGCTATAAGGCTGGCAACAGCGGCAGCCAAAGTACTCTGAACTTCCATGTTGGCCAGATAAGGTGCTTGGTCAGATAAGATGACTGGTTCTGCAACAAATGGTTTGTAGTTAAGGTAGATATATTACATGTAACTTGAATGATAATTAAGTATTCAGATACTATAACAATTATAAGTACATAAATGGATACTTAATAAGTGAGGACAGAAGAGAGAAATAGCAGACAATATAAACAAACACTAGCACTTAGACTATAATAAATAAACCAATCATAACAGGGGTTGTATGCAGGGTTACAGATGCAAAGCAAACCATATAACTCAGTTTAATATGATACTGGTACACAGTATCACGCTAGTGTGACTTCAGACATGGATGCCTCACAGAAGGAAGATATCAAGCACCAATGCCATCCAGTATTTCAACATATGTTTGGAGTACAGTGCCACATATACTCTGTTTAGCTTAAATATTTGACTGGCTCAGATGTTATACAATATTTACGACAATAAAGTGACATTGATGCACATTGCAGCACACAGCAGACACAACAGGCCAACAATGCAATGGTAGAACTGGGATGTCAGTTTTGCTCACACTAACTGTTAGCTTTCTCATAACAGATAGATAAATGACAATGACTGGCATAAAAAATGTAAGAACATATACATGTCAATATGGATGTCAAGGTGTCTTAAGGAGTCATTGTTTCAGGAGTTCTCAACCCAGCATAACAACAAGGAACTACTATGAATAGCAGCTGCTGGAGTGCACAACACAGCACAGTATCAAGGAGCCATTATAAGCAAAAACAATGGCAGCGTCACTTTAACCAACCTATTGCAATGACATAAAAACCTAGGTGGGAACCAAGATAAGTGAAACGAATTGTAGATGAAGGATCAGGGAGGGCTAAATCTATTTAACAACAGCTATTAGTGAATATTAGTGAATATGGAGTGTACCGTGACTTGTCGATGAGCTACACACAACTCTTTAGGAATGGTAGAAGGTCAAACCTGATAAAACAAGAAATACCCATTTAGCAACAGTGGCAGCTATGTGCAGGTCAGACTAGTCCTGCTACATATAGCATTAGAGCACTATAAGTTTAAAATATTCAACAGCCAATCAGAAAACTATCTGTATGAAGGCCTGGAACAAGCTGATGTCCAGACTACAAGCAATGTTCCTTCTTTTACATGCAAAACAGAAAAAGTATTCTAAATGAATTCAACTCTGGCACAAATAATAAGTTGTCACAGCTTCACAATAATTGAATATAACACACAGATGCTACTGGAACATAAAATTGTATAAAGAGTAAAACATGCAGATGCCCCAAACACTACCAATTCTTTGTCTCACAACCAAAACAGTAAATACTGTTCTAAAAATATAACAAATAAGCAGTAGGAACAAGTTAGCAATATTCACACTTAAAAAGTCCATAGATGGCAATTGATATTAAAAGGAAGTCAAGTCCTTGTTTTCCTTGAGACTGGTAGAAGGTCAAATCAGGTATAAGCAAGTCAAATCTGATTAGTGAGCTTAACAGCTTTATGCAGCTCACAGCAACCCAACCAAACAGATCACTAGGTCATGTTATGTAGTAAAGAATAAAACTGCAAGTTTAATGTCATCAGAAAACTATTTACATTATGGCGTGGAGCAAGTGGACACCCTAGCCACATACAACTGTGTTTTTCTTACCATCAAAAAAAAAAATCATTCTTAATGAGTCCATCTCTGGTGCTAATTCTCAGTAGTCACAGAACAGCAATATTTATATGCATCACAGAGATGACAGTTGATCTGAAAGCTGTATGGCGTGGAAGCAGTGATGGTGAACCTATGACACTCATGTCAAAGGTGACACACACCATGACATTTTGGGTGACACATCAGCAATCACTAACACCAGAGTTATCAAAGACACTGCTTTTGAATTCATTGTTCATGTGAGGTGCACTGAATTATTTTGTGCCTGGAGCTTTTGACACACCAAACCCTAAAGGTTTGCCATCAGTGGTGGAGAAAACTACCAGTGCTCTACTAATTTTCCTTTTCTCACAAGCAAAAGTATCCAAAAAAGCATTCTAAATAAGTTAAACTCTGACACAAATAAGCAGTAGTCAAAGATAAGGAATATTTCCACTTAAAAGCACAAGAATTACAATGGATCTTAAAAGTGAATAAGGTTGGAGCTAGCAGAAACATAAGACATTACCAGTGTTCTTATTGTCCCAAGAAAAACAAAAAAAATTTGAAATTAATAAAACTCTGACATATTTATATAGTCAGTAATAATAGCAGATTTATTTATTTTATTTTGACAGTTTTGAATGGGTTAGTCTGACTGGGCAGAAGCCCTTTTTTGGCAGAGACCAGGGGAGAAAAGCTGTTACATAGTTACAATTATTATGTAAGTTAACATTGGCAGAAACTAATTGCAATTTGTGTATAAGATCGAAAGAAAAACAAATATATATATTACAGAAAGGAACAGTATGACATGATCTTGAGGCAAAAACTTTAAGCTGTTTGGTGCTCAGTTCAAATTTTACAGTGTGTTTTAGTGTCCCAGTTCATATGTACAACACAGATGGCAATTGATCTTAGAAAGAGTCACTTCCTTGGTGGCACTAGGACAGGTAGACGGTCAAATCAAGTAAAAGCAAGTTAAATCTGGTTAGGAGCTGTAGCAGCTATGTTAATATTTTTTGGCTTTGCTGACATGGAAAGGTGTGCTAAACTAGATAGATAAGACAAAAGTGGACAAGTTAGATTCAAAAGGAAAAATAAATTATTTATCTGAGGCTAGTTTACTATTGAGTATGGATTATGGCACTTATATAGACAATTGTATTAAATTCTGTACAGTAAAATCAAAAAACATTAGGAGAGTCTTTAGGCACTCAAGATTTGCCAGTAGTTTGATCTATGAACACAGTTAATGTATGATGCAATTCTTTATTTATTATTTATTTTATTTTATTTAACATTTGTTTACCGGGGAAGTCCAATTGGGCAAAAATGCCCATTTTCAACAGATGCCTGGGGAGAAAAGCTCTATATAATAACAACATAGCAGTCAGTATTTTAAACAATAGTGAAACAAACAGAGAAATGATAGTAATATATCACATAATAACATATTATAGTTCAAGTTAGTAATAACGCTAACAGGATTCACTTAGTAACACATATTTTGACAGATACACTTAGTATCAAAAAATCATTCAGGGGAGGAGTGTTTCAGAGATACAAAAGCTTAATATACAATGGAGTAGTGTCTCAGATATACCTGTTTGGTACTGTAAATTATGCTTAATGTTGTTATACTTACAATCACATGGGATCAGTAAGCAAATAAAGCTATATTGAAAGTGGAGAGTAGGGAGAGAGAGAGGGGGTGAGGACTGGAGTAAGTAAGGTGTTCAAGTAAGCATAGAGGTATAGTGAAAGTGGAGAATAGAAAGAGAAAGGGTGAGGATGGGAGTAAGTAAGGTAATCAGTAAGCATAGAGATATAGTGAGAGTGGAGAATAGGAAGAGAGAGGGTGAGGATGGGAGTAAGTAAGGTAATCAGTAAGCATAGAGATATAGTGAGAGTGGAGAATAAGAAGAGAGAGGGTGAGGATGTGAGTAAGTAAGGTAATCAGTAAGCATAGAGATATAGTGAGAGTGGAGAATAGAAAGAGAGAGGGTGAGGATGTGAGTAAGTAAGGTAATCAGTAAGCATAGAGATATAGTGAGAGTGGAGAATAGGAAGAGAGAGGGTGAGGATGTGAGTAAGTAAGGTAATCAGTAAGCATAGAGATATAGTAAGAGTGGAGAATAGAAAGAGAGAGGGTGAGGAGGGGAGAAACGGGTTCAGCCTGTTGAGGAGCAAGAGCATAACTAGTCATCATACAGGTGGGACATTAGCAGTTTTTTGAAGTGCATTAGGTTTGCTGTGTTTAGTATTTTCTGGGGGTGGAGTTCCATGATTTAGTTACGTAGTTAGAATATAGTGAGTCTCCAAAACTGTTGTTGGATTTTGTAACTTTGAGTAGTCATTTCTTTGAGGATCATAGAGCCCTGCTATTGAGGTCAGTTTGTACTAGGTCCTGTAGGGATGGACATTTGTCAGGTAAGTAAAATATGAAATGGGCTATGGTAAGTTGTTTTAGGGTTAGTAGGTTGAGCAGCTCTAGCTATTTGAGCTGTTTCAGAGCAAGATAATAATGGTCTTTGTGGGGCAGGTTAGCAGCAAATCTGGCTATCTTATGGTAGCATGATTCAAGTTGGCTTGTCTGATTTTTTGAGGTTGGTAAATATAGAGGAGACGTAGAGTAAAGTTGATAATAGGTGGGTCCTGCAATAGCTTGTCTGGAAGAATTTAAGAAATGTTTTATTCTGCAATGGGAACCTAATTTAATGTAGGCCTATTTGATAGCATAAGATATATGTTTGTCAAATGTTAACGTCATCCAGAATGATACCTAGTAGCTTGGTGTCCGAGGTGGGTTTAATTAGAGTGTGATTGGATGAGGTGATTGTAAAGTCATACTTGAGGGAGTTGTTTTGTGACACTGGCTAGGGAGCAGCATTAGTTTGGTTTTGTTTGGATTAAGGATGAGCTGGTATTTTTCTAAGAAAAAAGTAAAAGATCTGAGTATTGACTTGTAGTTGTTTTAGGGTAGGTTCGGTGCAGATGACAGTGGAGTCATCTGCATGTTGTATGATGGAAGCAAGGCTACTAGTTTTGTGCAGGTTACTGGTCAGAACTGTGAAGAGCAGAGGCCCAAGAATTGAGACTTGTGGAACACCTACTGTAATGGGAAGTGGGGAGGAGAGGTCATCTTGCCATTTGACTGATTGATTGTGGTCAGATAGGTAATTTTGGAACCAAATAAGAGTATTTCTAGATATGTCAAGTGATGCAAGCTCATGTTGGAGTTGTCCATGGGACACTGTGTCAAATGCCTTTGACATGTTGAGAAATACTGAGGCAACTATTTGACCATTGCTTTTTAGTTGGTTGACAGTATTGGTAAATTTGAGCAGTGCCTTGGTGGTAATATGGCCTGGTAGAAATCCATGTTGTGCTTGGGAAAGGAGCTTATTAGATAGTAGGTGTTGCATCAGTTGAGAGTGGATGCAGTTTTCTAAGATTTTAGAAAGAGGGGATAGTATAGATATTGGCCTAGAGTTAAATAGTTCTAGTGAGGAGCCTCCTTTGTGGAGTGGGATTACTTAGGTTTTCCAGATTTTAGGTACATACTGTTCAGTGATATATCTATTGATCAGTATTGAAACTGGGCAGCAGATTACATCAGCTGCTAATTTGAGGTAGTCGTTCAGCAGCTTGTTGGCGGCAAGGGCTGTGGGTTTCAATTGGCTTAGTAATTCCTTTATCATACTTGTTTGAATGGGTTTGAGAGAGAGAGAGAAGTTGGTGAATCGGTGATAGTAGGGAGGGTGATTTGTTGTGGGCTATTTTTGTTTTTTATGAGTGGGAGGGTGGAGTTTATGAAAAATGAGTTAAAGTGGGATGCTATGCTTTCTTCTGTGTTTTTGATATTCAGGGATGGGGTAGGGGTGTGGCCTGGATCGATGAGCTGACTGATGGTGGACCAGAATTTTTGTGGGCAATACTTGGACTCAGTGTTTATATTACAGTTTTTTATCAGCTCTGATTTGCTTTTTGCAGACATTTCTTAGGTGGCAGTAGGTGTCTAGGGAAGGTTTTGATTTGTTGGTTATATGTTGATACCAGAGTTTGTCTCCTTGTTTTAGTAACTGTTTGGTTTCTATGGACAATTGTTAGTTTTTGTTCTTATGTGTCTTATGGGGGTGAATGTGTTTAGAACATCAAGAAATATGTTATGAAATAATTGACTGCTGCATCTAGTGGGGGGTATTTTAATGAGGAACAGTTACAGCTTAGTAGTACTTGTTTGAAGATGTCCATGGAGAAATTGTTTTGTATTTCGTATTTGTTTATACATTTGTGGTTTTGTGGGTGAGCTACAGTGTCTTAGAAAGAAGGTTAGTAGGTGGTCACTTAGGCTGTCAGGTAGACAGCCTGAAAGGTGGATTAGAGATGGTTTGTTAGTCAGGGTCCAGTCAAGAATGGATTGTTTGTTGCTGGTTTTGTCAATTCTAGTGGGTGAATGAATTAATTAGGTGAAACCATGTAGATTGATATGATTTGAGGGATTATCTGATGAGTAGGTTTGCCAGTCAGTATTGAAATCACCAACTAGTATAGTTTCTTGACTAAATGTGGCTGAGGCCCATGAGAGAAGGTTTTCTATTGTGGAGGTGTTGTTATTTGGTGGTATGTATACAGCTAGTAAGACGATATGTTTTATGCTGTTTACTTTTAGATGTGATGCTAAGAGTTCTGTATTATTAATATCTGGGATGTTCGCCTGCAGTTTTTTTAAATTAAGAATGTTTTTATATAGAATTGCTAGCCTTCCACCTCATTTTGTTGTCCTGTCTTGTCTGAGGATATAATAGCTAGGGGGAATGATTGCATCATTATTGATGTGGGGATTAAGGCAGGTTTCAGTTAGTTCAGCAATGTCAGGAGTGTATAGTGATAGGGTGGTGTGGAGTATTTTGTTTAAGAGAATTCTGAGGTTTATATTCATCTATTAATTCTTAATGTGGTTATTCAATTTTGTATGTACATGCAGCTGTAACAAATATTTTACATCCCTTCTTACATTTTCTAAGTCTAGAAAAAATACTATACTGGTGACATTTTGGAGGAATCTGAATGTAACAGGCTTTTATTAATGTCTTCATTATCCTTCCCATATGTGATATTATAGCAATAACCCATGCCTGGGTGTGGGTAATGCTGGATTTACCCATGGTTGGTGTGGTTTGGTCACGAGGGCGAAGCCAACAGTGGGTAAATCCAGCATTACCCCACACCTAGAAGTGGATTATTGCTATTATACAATGACATTATTTAAGAAAAAAAATAATTACTTTTCTTAAATAATGGCATTGTATAATGCCTCCATGCTGCCCTTCTGCAGCTGTCTGGTATTCTGCGGCAGTTCTGATGTACTGCACATGTTTATGCCTACGCAGTACATCAGAGCTGTGGGCAAAAGCAATGGAGAAAGCAAGATCTCCGTTGCTTTTTACAAACTGTCTCAAAGCTCTCTCGCTATGTTAAACTCATTTAACACAGCGAGACAGTGTGAAGCATTGGAGATCTTGAGTCCTCCGTTTCTGTAAAAAAAGAGTATCTCTGATGCATTGTATTGTGCTACCAGTCTGGCGGCATGCATATCCTTTATGAATATGGAAAGACCACCGCCTTTGGAGTTTCTGTCTGAGTTTTGGAGCTGAAAGGCGAGTTATAGCCTGGTAATGCAGGGGTGCATTCTGCTGCTTTGACCCAGGTCTCTGTTACAGCACAAATGTCAAATGTCAGCAGAAAACATTTAAATCTCCCCCAACAGACCTGAGAGGCCATATAGTTAATGGACTTTACCTTCATATACCAATAGTATGTTTGTTATAAATTCTGAGAATCAGAGTCCTGAAAGACAAGTTGCTCTGCCTTCCACTGCTTGTTTGGATGGGGATTCATAGGTACTTAGAAGACCTTCATGGTCAGATAATGTAGAGGGAATGCCTCCCAGAGAGGACATGTGCTTTCAAATAGGTGTAGGGATCAATCAATATTAAAACTTTCTATAGAATAAAGTATTTGTTAATATAAAAGTGAATTCTTGGTCACCACTGTTCAAGATATTTAGTCATACAAGCCATTGTTCGATGGTCCTTCTTTAAGGATTTTCTGGGCCTTGATGTGTCATCAGCCTCAGCATCATGGATGACATTAAAATCCCAACATGACCAATTGTATATCATTGAGATCTTATGACTGTACCACTTTGAAGAAGTGTGAGAAGAAAGACAAGGAATCAGGATATGGCCCATAAATTGTTCCTACATTCAGGGATCCAAATAGGGTGCTCATCCTTATTAATAACCTCCTCCCCCCTTTGTCCCTAACTACATCTCATCTCAACCAACACATCATTGGATTAATACAAATAGCCATGCTCCTCTTAGATGCCAATGCATAATTCACTGCCAGTGGTCTCCATAAATATATTTTATCCCATTGTCTCTTGAAGTAGGACATTGTGGGACTTAAATGAATTCAAAAAACCTAAAGACAGCTTCATAACTTAATTCTAGGCTGTTGATCAGAGTGTTCATATATAGCCTTGTCTCATGATTCCATTTCATCAGTACATTACAACATAAAATAACTACTACCTAATTTCATCCCCTTTCATTGAGGGTGTTGGGACTAAATCACAGGTGAAATTATAGTTTCCCATCCATCCATTTATCCAGGTTGCATCTGAAGAAAGTTTTTTTGTTTGTTTGTTTTACATTTAAGGAAAGCCTATGCCATAAAAGAATGCTTCTTTGAGAGAGATATCTGTTTCACTAGTAGATCCTATTTATCTTGTGGTAGAATTTTATTTCCTTCTAGTGGGTTTTTAAGATGTATGGGATTATGTAGCAGGTCACATAGAACTGGATGCTTGTAGGACTTGCAGGCAAGGTAAAGATTCCCTGCCCCTCAAAATTCTGCAAGAAAAAGAAAGACCAAATTGCTTTATGGTGGTTTATGCAACACATTGAACACATGCCCTTGATTTTCTTTGAGATGAAGTATTGTGGTCTTTTGAGTTGAGTCATGTCTTTAGACATGTACACAGCAAAATGTACAATATATTATACTCTGGGTTTGATAAGGGAGGAGTAGAAAGGAATAACAACCTCCCTTAACCTAGAAGAAACAGCCCTGGAAGTCAGTCTTGTTAAATAAAAGGATTTCCTAATAGTAGCAGATGCATAGATCATTGCCAGTTTGCTATCCAACTGATTACATACGAGTTTAAATTTAATTGAATTAACTAGTCTATAATGCCAGAATGTGGGATGATGTCAACATCCTTTGCTAGATCAAAATAAGCAGCATACATTGCCTACATGTAATGCACTGGTGACATTTTAAAAGATATCTATTAAGTTTAGAAGGCAGGACCTGCCTTTAATGCACCCAAACTGGTTTGTATCTAGGGACTGTAGACTGTTGATGTCCTTGTTAATAAGTTCTATAATGATGTGCTCCATTGCCTTACAGATACAACTTGTTGGGCTTATAGGTCTATAGTTATCAGGATCAATGATGGGTCCTCCCTTGCGTGGCTGTGTACTTCTTCCACAGGATAAACATCTTCATCTGAAGCCCCCCATGTGAAGAGTTTGGCAGCTCTTTAGATATCACAGCAAACTTAATTTTATAGATCCCAATGATGATGTGATAAATCATTGAGGCCAAGGGCACCTGTAAAGCCTGGCAAAGACAGGCTGGGAGATCTTGAGCCATAATAATATCAGACTAATAAATCACATGACGTTAGTGAACACATCAACATGCAAACATTAAAAAATACAATCATTTAAATTTAAAAAAAAACTTTAGACCCCCCCTATTTTATCCTAAAAATGATCCAAATGGAATATATATATATATATATATATATATATATATATATATATATATATATATATGGATTCCCTTCATAACACTGAAAACTCAAAACACTGAAAATGAGAAAACTTCACAGTATAGAAGACCAAAACACTGAAAACGCAAAACACTGAAAACAAATATCATACATATACTGAGTTTAAACAACATAAATCTTAGCACTTTCCACCAAGTGTAAGAAGGGAGGCAAGCCCCCCTACACCACCCATGTGGGAGGCTGCGCCCAGCTACTTAAATATATCAACTCCAAGATTGCACTTAGTGTAGTGAAGTGCAATCTTGGAGTTGATATATATATATATATATATATAAGTAGCAGGGGGTGTGGGGGGCACAGACCCCACATGGAGGCCCCCCTGCTTACATTTGGTGGAAAGTGCTATGATTTATGTTGTTTAATCTCAGTATATGTATGATATGTGTTTTCAGTGTTTTGGTTTCAGTGTTTTGAGCTTTTAGTGTTATGAAGTGAATATATATATATATATATATATATATATATATATATATATATATATGTATATATATATATATATACACACACACACACACACACACACACACACACACACACACACACACACACACACACATTCCAAAAATTGTATATAACAGAGGGGTATTTAAATGTGATGAAATGGATTTGATATGTCTGAAGACGTTCAGTTATTCAGTTTGAATGAAAGCGCTTACGGAATAAAATTATTTGTTGTCTCTGCTTTACGTGCTCGTTTATTTGGAATTTGTTGAGTTTGTTTGCTTTGTTTTTTATTAAAGATACTTATATGCTGCAAGTTTTGGTCTTTTGATAGTTGATCCTGTAGAAACTGTACACATCTTAACCCTTTGTGCCTTCTTCAGCCCCATGAGTCAAAGAGTGTTCTGGCACTGACAATCTTCTAAAGCATTCAGCTTGAAATGTAACTGCCTAATGATTGTTTCCTTCTTATGAATATGTTCCTTCACCTTCCATAGTGGGGATGAGGAGATCAATGTAGTCAATTGAAGAAATTATATTTTTTTCAGTTCAGTGCTGAATATCGTCTTTGTTTTGTTGGACTATCTTCTTTTATTTAACAGTATCTGAAAGTAGTTCCATTGTAAGGGGTACCCATTTAACTGACTTCAAAAGGATTAAAGATGATCTCTTGACCTTTGGTTAGCAGCCCAATCTCATGACCATCAAGGGAGCACTGATCTGGCATATGGTCCATCAGGATACTATGCATCTTATCCTGAATTTAACTGCGATGGCTATTGATGCCTCATGCTATACTATGATAAATTTGGCTTAATGGTATTTGTGAAGTTTTACAAGCTAAACTGTCCTGGATTAAGTGAAGTTAGATTATACTGCAACTGCTCTGACCTGCAGTAGCTCCCAGATTGACTATAGAATTTGCAGTCAGAGAGAGAGAGGGAGATGAGATTTGTAATAGCCAAAGACAATACATGAAGATGACTGTGAATCAGACCATCAGATTCTTATCACAAAGTTTAAAATCAAATTACAGAAAAAAAGATAAGCCTCTAGGTCAACTAGATATAATCTCAACAATATTACATTTATTTATTTACTGAAATGCGACTACCAGGAAAGTCTGACTGCTTAGGTGTCCATTTTCAGTGGAGGGCTAGGGAAAAAAGCTCCGAACAATAATTTTACAATCTTCAAAAATAATACAAAAATATCTACAATCTTAAATGACACTAAATTAGACATAATGTGACTTTAGTTAAAAAAATAGATACAACTTATATGACAATGATTTAATACTTAAATTTTAGCCAGTTTAGAGAAATTAAAGGTAAGTTAGTATAATGCAAACAGTAGTTGCAATATGAAGTGATTATGGCAAATTTAGATACACAGAGTCAGCGGAAAGAAAGTGGTTGAAGTTATGACGTGAGTGAATAAGGGAGAGTGAGGAGATGTAAGTTATGAATATGTACTTTTTCATATTTATGGATATAGCCTATCCTGGGATTGAGTAAGAGCAGAGCCAAATTTTGGTTAGGAAGTCTTTCAGAATGGTTTTAAATAATTGGAGGGAGATTATTGACCAGATGGATATAGGTAAGGAGTTCTAGGCCTTAGCAACATGTTAAGGGTACAGACCATGGCCAGCCGAGTTGATAGGTTTGTGGAAACAGAGAAATTTTTGGTCATTGGACCACAGTGGCCAAGTGGAATCTTAGTTGTATAGCATGATATTTAGTGCTGGAAAAGCAGAGGGATGCTGGATAATTTTATAGATGTTAAGAAGCTGTGTATACGTTAGTTGGTAGGTTAGGTCTAACCAATTTAGGCTCTTTAGTCCTATACAGTGGTGGATTCTGAAAAGGGTATTTGCTGCAAATTTAGCCACTTTATTATAGTATTGTTCAAGTTTTGTTTTTTGTGATACCTGGAGGTTAGTAAGGATGGGAGTGCCATGAAGTAGTGAGAGGAGGAGGTAAGTAGTAGCAAGTGTAGTTTTAGTTGTGATGGTGAAAATGTTTTTGGCTCTATAAAACATCCCTAGTTTTTTTATTTGTTTTTAATGCAATTTTTCAAATGAAGGTCGAATTTAAGATTATCATCCACTATCATTCCTAATATTTTGCTATGAGTAATTACTTCAGTGGTTGTATTATTAAGAGAGATGATTTGTTTCTTCATGAAATATGGATTTTGGTAAAAAAGAAGTAGGTTTTGTGGGGGGGTCAGCATAAATTGTAACACCATGTTTCAGTGGCTGTTAAAACATTTTTCTGGAGATGTGCCAGGTTATCGGATATCCATATGACTGTGGTGTAATCTTTATATTGTATTGTCTGTTGTGTAGATGTAGTTGAGGTGAAAATTAGATTTAAGGGATTATACATGGTGGCTGGAGTGCCTGAAGAACTATGGACAGACATTGTAGGTATTGCCCAGGATTTCTCAACAATAATACTCCAAACAGATAATTTCAGAAGACAAGATGATTATCAGTGGAGACTTTAACAGTGTCCAATGAAAGAAAGAGTACAAATGGAAACAGAGTGAAGGAAAATGTATGTTATGTTCCATGATAAGTTCAAAAGAATAGCTAGAAGAGATAAGCAGGCATAGTTAAATGAAGATTGAAAATGAATGAAAGGATAATAGAATAAGAAGACGGAATAAATTTTTCAAGAAGACTGGTGATATGGTAAAACATGGGCATGATAAAAGAAAAGATGGGTGAGATGTAACAGAAGTAGAAAATATTAAGAAGAGGTGATAGTAGTATACAGAAGGGGCGTGTACGTAGGACCCTATCATTACTGATATATATGACGGCCATGTTATCTGATCTAGGGACAGACATCCAAGGCTGCAGAAGCGATATTATTCCAGCTGAATTATATACAATTCTGCAAAATTATGTTGTCACAGTGTTACTCAAAATTTGTCAGCAAATTTGTAAAATACTGCAGTAGCAGTTTCTTTAGAAAAGGTTGTTTTATAATCCAGTCCCAAACAAAGGAAATGCTAAAGAATGTTCAAATTATTAAACAACTGCATTTGTTTTATATGCTAACAAGGTAATACTTAAGATCCTGCAAGCTAGAGCCCAGCAGTATGTGGACAGAGAACTATCAGATTTGTAAGCTGGTTTAAAAGATAAAGAAACACCAGCAGTCAAATTGCTACCATTTGCTGGGTAACAGAAACAAAAAACAAGGAAACTCCAGAAAAGTATTGACTTCTGTTTTTATCAACAACTCTAAAGCATTTGATCATGTGGTCAGTAATAAATTTTGATAAGCTGTTAGAGAAATGTGGATACTAATCCACCTTGTTTGCCTCCTGATGTGTCTGTCTGTGGACCAAGCAGCAACAATTAAAATAAATATGGAATAACTGACTAGTTCAAAAGTGTGAAAGGATTACAACAAGGCTATATATTTTCTCCATTTATTGAATTTATACACTCACTATACAATATGAAATATTGAAGTAGTGAATCAGATGCAGGAATCAAAACTGCTAGGTGAAATATTAACAACCTCAGATATGCAAGTGATACCACTCTGATGGTTATAGGTAAAGCTGAAAAGCCTGTTGATGGAGGTGAAAGTAGAAAACACAAAAGCTGGATTGCTGCTAACTCAAATTATGATATCTAGACTAGTCAATTATTTGCAAATAAATGGGAAGAAGTTAAGGTAATGACAGATTTTTATTTTCCTGGGCACCAGGATCTCTGCACATTCTGATTAAAGCCATGAAATGAAGAGACACATTTTTGGGAAAGTATTATAAATATGAGTAATAACTAAAGAGTGAACACATCACATTGCAAATAAAGGTCCATGTAGTCAAAGCTATGTTTTCCCAGTAATAACACATGACTGTGAGAGGTGAACCATAAGAAATACCGTTCGCAGAAAAATCGGTGGTTTTCAACTGTGTTTTTAAAGAAAACTTTTGAAAATTCCATGAACTGCAAGATCAGATCAATTATTACTTAAGGCCAAATAATGCGAAGACAGGATTCACTAGGGAAGACACAAATGTTAGGAAGAATAAAAAGGCAAAAAAGATGAGGATGGGAGAGGCTAAGATGGACAGCTTGATTTACTGAAGTTATGAATATGAATTAAATGAACACCAACAGAGATCAAGGGAATCTTGTATTTGCTCAGGAAAAATATCTTGGCAGTTTTATTGTTTTTAGGGTGGCTAAGTTTCTGTGAACACAGAAAATGTTGATATGAAAATGGATATTAATTATTGTCAGTTTTAATATTTATATTATATCATATTGAGCAATATAATGTGGTGACAAGGTGAAAGGGATTCAGTCACAGCAGTAATTTATCTTATGATAACATGCAAGACATCGATTTGTTGTTTTGGGGTATGAATAGTATAAGCTGGTGGTACTCATGGTGGATATAAAAGAATTCACAGCACTTACTGGAAAAACAGTAGAGAAAATTCCTTAATGCCCTGGCCAAATTTCCCCTCTAGTCAGTATGAATACCACCTTGGGTCAGGCGTTCCCTGAAAAAGGCCATTGGCCTAGTGGGACTCACTTGGTCAACACAGAATAAATAAATACATTAATATATCAATATTATCATTAGGGTGACATCAAATGAAGCAGGTTGTTTACCTATATGTTTATCACAACTAATTCAATCCAGTCTTCAACTGTGCTTTAAGGTGGTTCTTAACAGAAAATAAAATGGATTGTGCTAAATATGACTATTTGCAAGATACAAATAAATAAAAAAATTTCAAAAAAAGAATGAATGAATGAATGAATGAAACTATTGGCTGTCACTTTGTCTGAGGTATTCCCCATTTCTCAAGCTCCCTTTTTCTGGTTTTCCTTTACTTAGGCAGGAGGTGCATAACAAGATGTTAGAGAGTTGTCATTCATTCATCAGTGACATTATTTGCTGTGAAGAAATTTTATGAATGAATTTGAGGGGTACAAAATGGGGCAGCAATTCAAATTACCAGGCTGTGCAAGAGAATAGGAACATATGCAGATAAAAAAATAAAGGAAATTATTTTTTATACTGAATCAGAATGATTATACTGTTGCTCATCAATGGGTTGGACATTTTGATAGTTGATTATGACAGTATTGATTTGGATTTTTTTAAATGTATTTAAAAATGGAAATATATTGCTCAACTAGGACGGCTTTTTCCCTCCTCCAGTCTAAGTTTTGCCCTTCATATTACTTTTTTTTCCACAGTAAAATTTGAAAATAAAATAAAAATTGCTGCTGAATGTAAAGTTTGATATGTCCTACAGAGGTCTGCTTAGCAAGTTCATGAGCTGTTACCAGCTTGGATAATTATGTCTCAAGTTACAAGTATTTAATTTCCAATCAGCTGAGTCTCTTAACTAAATCAGAACAGAAATAATATTCGGTGGTCTGATTGAAGGTTCTGTCTCCTTTTTATGGTAAACATCCATGCAGTAGCATGAATGGCCTACCCATCTTTCTCCTTTTTTTTTTCTTAACAGAGGAAGCCCACTAGGCACGAGTATGCTTTTTTCCTGGACAACTTGACAGTACTGTCTGGTTAAGTGACTTGCTCAGATTAGCATAACAGGAAAATGGAGGAAGATGGAATCAGACACTAACTACATGAAGTTTAGCGTTATGTAGGCCATTTTAAACAGACACAAACATACTCTCACACACACACACACACACACACACACACACACACACACACACACACACACACACACACACGTAGACAGTCTCACTCTCTCTCTCTCTCTGTCAATCTTATGCAGCTATGCACATGCATATACAGCACATATACAAACAAACACCAGTCTTTCATTTCAGTCAAAATAACCTGTACTCCACTCCCAAATTAAGTCCTAGCAAAGCAAGTACTAAAGCAACCTTTATCTTTCTTAACTGTCTGCCATTAATTATCTATTCACCCACCCACTCCTGCATATAGACTGTACCCTGTCTCATGAAAAAAAATGTATCAAAAACATTTCTCATAGCATGATGTTCACAATAAAAAGTATCTGAAAATGTTTCCATTATAGTTACTGGTGTTAAACGTACAGGAATTGCACCAAAATGAATTCAGCGAATAGTTATTGCATTATAATATTTTTGATCTTTTTGGTCTAAATTTTAACTTGGTCACAATGCAAGCTGGTCTGGTGGAATAAAATGAGATAATATTTCTTCTCAGGGCCATAAGGTTATTTTGAGAATAACAGAATCACCCAGTAGAATAGAATTGAATCACCCAATGGGCTGTAATTGATAAGAGAAAGTAAAATAGCTCATGAACTAAAATATAAACACAAATATTAAATCTGGCTCCAAAATACTGAAACTTATGGTGCTAAGCTCAAACTCCACTTATAAGGCATGAATCCTAGAAACCGTGATGAAATGCATTACCGTGCTTATCTGAGTATGTGACTTGGAAATGACCACAACAATTCAGACATGGCTGAGGCTTAAGAAGGGTTCTATTTATCAGGTCTTGATTATAAGTAGGATAGTAACGGTTAAGAAGGGAGGTGATGATTAGTGATCAGCAGTATGGTTTAATGCTGGGAAAGAGCACTACAGATGCAATGTTTGCTCTGAGAGTATTGATGGAGAAGTACAGAGAAGGTCAGAAGGAGTTGCATTGAGTCTTTGTGGACTTAGAGAAAGCATGGGTTGCAAACTGGCTGGAGTGACAGAAACTCACAGGGGTTGGAGACAGGGTCACAACTGGTCTCAGACTCAAAGCTCCAAGGCCTGTGGGCTACCACAGGGCCCAGTTTGGCATCCACTCTTGTTTGGCGAGTACAGCTTCCGCACAAGCAAACACAGTTTGGTTATGGTTGACAACTACTGCACATGACTGTAGTAAGGGCGCCTACAGTAGAAACATCAGATGGACAGATATCCTTCTAGGAAATGTCTCACAGAACATGATAGAAGGTGCCAGAGCCAAAATGAGAAGTTAATGCCAAAAATGCAAAAAACAACCCTTTGGGAAAATACCCAAATAGCTAGCTACCAAAGTAGTGGAGAAGTTAGCAACCGGGAAGAAGTTATCAGGGACAGGGACACCCAGACCCATGAAGTCTGTATCAACGACACCCATGTGAGGCTAAAGTAGTTAGGACTTCTCCACATTGGCAGCCTTCACATCAAGGGGAATTCTATCTCAGTCACTTATCAGGTATAGTCCTCCTATAGAGAACAATCATTCACCAATGATTGACTTGAGGAATGTATTCGGAATGTATCTGACCCGACACTTGCAGCAGCTGGAGAAGGGCTAAAGTTTCTCAGGTCTCAAAAGGGTCTCAAACATCTGTCCTATGAAGAACTCCAGCTCTATTCCCATAACTCTATTCAGCCATCATCAGCCAGAGCCTTCCTTACTTTGCATATGCGGCCAGGTCCAACCCAGATTTGATGGAATATGCTTCAAAACAAAAAGAAAGGCCAGAGCCACAAGGACGGAGACTTAAACGCCAGAACGACACACACGGCTATTAATAGGGATAGGCTGGAGATAGGTCATGCAAAGACTCCCTATGCTGTGGAATAAAAATCCCAGTATATGTGAGGCGGCACCTGGCTGGCCTTCAAGAAACCAAATTTGACCAATGGATGGGAGATCGCAGAGATACACCCCAGGGATTACCTCCCTGGTCACCTCAACAACAGAGGCAATAAAATAATGGGTCATATACCCAAGGTGGCAAACCCACAAACTGCTAGGCTAGGCTTGTAAAATTGGCTTCGGGCAGATAGCCTAGTATGAACCTATGAACCTATGAACCTATAGGGTGCCTAGAGAGGAGTTGTGGTATTGCATGAGGAAGTCAGGAGTGGCAGAGAAGTATGTAAGAGTGGTACAGGATATGTACAAGGGTTGTGTGACAGCGGTGAGATCTGCAGTGGGAATGACAAATGTGTTTAAGGTGGAGGTGGGATTACATCAAGGATCAGCTCTGAGCCCTTTCTTATTTGCACTGGTGATGGGCAAGTTGACAGAGGAGATCAGACAGGAGTCCCCGTGGACTATGATGTTTGCAGATGACATTGTGATATGTAGTGAGAGTAGGGAACAGGTTGAGGAGACTATGGAGAGGTGGAGATATGCTCTAGAGAGGAGAGGAATGAAGGTCAGCTGGACTAAGACAGAATATATGTGAATGAAAGGGAGGGTAGAGGAATGGTGAAGATGCAGGGAGTACAGTTGGCAAAGGAAAATGAGTTTAAATACTTGGGATAAACAGTTCAGAGTAATGGCGAGTGTGGAAGAGAGGTGAAGAAGAGAGTACAGGCAGGGTGGAGAAGAGTGTCAGGAGTGATTTGTGACAGACGAGTATCAGTAAGAGTGAAAGGAAAGGTCTACAAAAGGGTAGTGAGACCAGCTATGTTATATGGGTTGGAGACAGTGGCACTGACAAAAAGGCAGGAGTCGGAGCTGGATGTGGCAGAGTTAAAGATGTTAACATTTGCACTGGGTGTGACGAGGGTGGACAGGATTAGGAATAAGTATATTAGAGGGTCAGCACAGGTTGGAAGGTTTGGAAATAAAGCTAGAGAGGCGAGATTGCGTTGGTCTGGACATGTGCTGAGGAGGGATGCTGGGTATATTGGGAAATGATGCTTAGGATGAAGCTGCCAAGTAAGAGGAAAAGAGGAAAGCCTAAGATAAGGTTTATGGATGTGGTTAGAGAGGACTTGCAGGTGGTTGGTGTGACAGAGCAAGATGCAGAGGGCAGGAAGAAATGAAAACAGGTGATCCGCTGTGGCGACCCCTAACTGGGAAAAGCCAAAAGAAGAAGAAGAAGTAACGGTGGCAATGTGGGAAAAATCAGCTGCTGGGCCAATAGAATTAAGAAGACTAAGATTTTTTTTTTTCCGGCTAGCGGACTCTTAGGGGTTGGCATCTACTATTGTTAGGGTGAGAGCCTGAGACTAAGGAACTGGTCATTCTCAGTTTCATAGTACTGAAAGGATTCCATTGCTATAGTCAGCAATTATGAAAATGTCACTGTTCACTTGGAGGAATTTATTAAATATATAATCAGAACCCATAGTATTAACTCTGAGATTATATAATTTTGGAAAATTACATGCCCTTTCCCTAATGATATAAAACCTCAGGATTTGTGAATATAAGTAAGAGGTGTGTTTTTTTCTCTTATAGAAAGAGTTTTGCTGTGCTTTAATTTCTTTTTTCTAATTTCCTAATGTTCCCAGCTGTTGATACACTGGCATTTCTGTTGTGGGCTACACAGACACTATCTTAATGAAACAAAGCTGTCAGTGTGAGGGCAATGCTTCTTGCAATATGAGGAAATACTCTGCACTGCAGTGCAGTTAAAACAAAATAGGAACAATGGAAATTAATATTCGGTATTTTAGGTCCTTGATATGGTGATTGGCTATTTGCATTTGATATTAAAACTTGTCACCAGGAAATTAAGCCCCCACTTTCATTGGGAAGGCTTAGTTTAAAACACGACAAGCATGAAAGGTCCACATACAATTCTCTAAAATGAACATGCAGTTTTCCTTACATTACGTTATTACAGACTGTACAGGTTTTGTCTAGTTTATTGAAAATAAGTTTAGTCATGTTTTGGGGATGCAACGCTAAGAATTGTTTGGGGGATGAAAGATAAAAATTAGAATAAGTTAGCACTATCAGTAGAGTGGCATAATACATTTATCTTAAGAAAGCAGGACGGTAAGCCATTGTCACATCAGAGTTCCCTGATGGCTGGTGCATTGAGACAGGAGGACAGACAATGCATGGCCTAAAGACCTTTCCCATGGTCAGATCTCTTGCATGAACTACAGCAATATACTAGGGAAAATTACAAATGCTGGAGTCCCATATGTTCAGAAACCACTGTCCTGAAGCCAGAGACTGAAGTGTTGCAGCTCAGCTAGTCTGCTGCTTATGCATGAACTCAAATATTAGTTTGGACAAGTAGCCATGGGGAGGGAGTGGGGGTGTTAAGCTTAGGGAGTGAGAAGGGAGTTTTACACTTAGGGAGTGAGAAGGGGGCTTAGGCTTAGGGAGTGAGAATGGGGGTTTAGTTTTAGGGAGCAGGAAAAGAGTTTTAGGCTTACTTAATGATTGGAGAATTTTGGTTTAGAAAGGGTGATTGGTGTTTTAGGTGTAGGGAATTATCATAGTCATTACGGTTAGTGAAGGGGTAGGGAGGTTTTTACAGCAAGGGAGCAAGGACTCAGGCTGGGAAGTGGGTGCAAGTTTTAGGGTTAGAGTTTAGGTTAGGCTAGGTCTATATAGCTGTATAAGACTGGAAATGGAGAGGGCTATATAATAGCAGGACTTCAAGTTTGTGGGAGTTCAAGCACTTGCTTTTTCAAGAAAGTGGTAACAGCTAGGTGTGTCATGAGCTACTATCAGGCAAGTACCTGTAATACACAACAAACTACACAGACAACTAAATAAATGTAATTTGTAATATTCTCACTAAACTAATAGAACAAAAGCAAAGCTGAATGTATGTGTAGAAGTAATATTTTATCAAAATGTAAAATAAATAAATAAAAATATTAGGCTTTTTTGAATTATTTGTAATTGTAGCAGATGCAAAAGCAGCACTCTCAATTCAGATGTTTAACAAGTTACCACTTTATATTAATAATTCTGTTACTAACATGCATTCAGCACAAAGTCTGGTGGAATGTGAGGTTTTCATTTCAGCTTTTATTTACTGTTTATAAAAACTATAACTGAAACTAAATATTGCCATTTAATGAGTGCTGTGTCTTGTTCAATGTCATAATTCCATCCATCCTCTACCCCTTTTCCCATTTTGTACATCGGGATGTTCAATGTCAGAATTGTCATCATAAAAAGAAGAGCACCGGCAGTTTCTGTTTAGGGCAAAATAATATTGGTTAAGACTATCCCCCGGATTTACTAATCTTCCGTGTAGGACTAGCTTAGTCCTGCACGGAAGCAGCCGTTTAGGAGCAGGATGGCAGCACGCCATGCATATTAATGAAGAACAAAAAGTAAAGGACTCCTTCCACTAAAAGGTATTGCCAAAAAATCCAAATAATAATAATAAATCCAAAAGTAAGGCAAGTACTACCACGCTGTATATGAAGCAACTTCAGTTTATTAAAATATTAAAAGCAGTATCATAAGCGCTTTCAGGTAAATCTCTTCATCAGATGATAAAACACTAGTAAAAACATAATATCTAATATAGTACAACACAGCCAATAAAAATCAATAATTTAACCTCCTTCTTGCTAGAGCTGATTTTAAAGGGACAACATAATTTAATCCTGGGGCTTTGTCAACTCCCAGTCTAAGAATCCATTGCATCTCTTTGTATTCATTTTCATTATACAAGTCACCCATTCTTTGACTTCTATTTACAACACATATAACCATAAGGGCAAATACATGATCACTATGCAATTCTATATGCTTGTACAGTGCATTGTGTTCTTTTCTTAACCTTATATCTGATAGATGCTTAAAAATTCTATCTTTTAGTCTGCAATTTGTTTTTCCTACATAATATGCAGTACACTGTTGACAGCTCGCAATATAGACAACATTTTGTGTGTTAATTCTTGTTGGTCCTGGGGTGTATAAAACAGTTCCCTTGTAGAATGTACTTACAGGCTTTACAATGTAGGCATGGATAAGTTCCCTTCTTCTTAATGCCTAATTTTTAAAATACATACGTTCTTGACACAAAATATCTTTCAGATTTTTATTTCTTTTAAAAATAATTCTAGGTTGTGTCCCTACAACTCTAGTTGTATTCTCATCTGTTAAAAGAATTCTCCAGTTGTCTCTAATTATATTACATGTACCACCTACATCATTACTGTATGTTAAACTTATTTTCAAAACTTCATTAGGTTTTTGGACCTGTGCATCTAAAACTTAGTAGGCCATTTTTACCTCTGTGTAATCATGGTTTTGCACTTTGTTTTCTGTAGAGACTGCTGTTGTCCATTTCCTTTTTTAATAAATTTTTACTATAACCTCGTGCTTGAAAATTATTCTTTAAAGAGTCCAATTCCTGTAAACATTGTTCTCTAATACTAGCCTTAATAAGGAACATAACCGTATATGTTCATCTGTATGTATATTCACCTTTTTGTTCAATATTTCTTCTATGGCATTAATACCGTATTGACTTTCTATGACAGTGAACAAATTCTTTACATCTAAAGTAACAAACATATAGGAAATGTCACTGTTCTCTTGTAAATAAACACCCAATAATTCTAGAAATGTAGCAGTATCTTTCAAAATTCTAGGGAAGGTTTGTAACATTGGTCTAAGAGTGCATTTTAACCAAACAGAAATATTTTCCGTTACCCAGCCCCTACCCGATACTATGGGTGTCATGGATGGTGTTTTGAAATCCTTATGAATTTTTGGTAAGGCTTTAAAAACTGGGATAGTAGGATATTGTATATATATAAAAATGTCAGCATCTCATGGTCTAAAAAAAAAAAATGTATCTGCTTTTACTGTATTTCTGTTTTTTCCTACTTTATTTTGGTTTTGCGTCATCTTAAAAGTACTCAATTGTATTTATTACTGCTTGGTGTAACTCATTGTAAGCCTTTTAGTTTAAGCACCTGGGCTTCAGACCAGTTTTACATTAGGAAGGTTTGTGGTCTGCACTGTAGTGGCAGAACAGGTAGCTTACATCCTTCTAAGTTGGGAACTGCTGATTGAGGGCTCAGTGTCTGTTATTCTAAAAGTGTATTAATTATGGTTTAAGCACTTGGGCTTGAGGCCAGTTATTTTACATTAAGAGGGTTCGTATTCTGCACTCTTGTGGGAGGAGAGGCTGGACTCTGTCCTTCTGAGCTGGGAATTTCTGGTTAAAGCTTATAGTGCCTGCATATTTGAACTGCTTCTTACTGAAATTGGTACACCTTGTTTGCTGTAGCATAGACTAGATCCAGGCCTGCTGAATCTAGCTTTGTTTGTATAACTTGAGCACTAATCCAGGCATTCTTTAAAGTATTCAGTTGTATTTATTACTGCTGGTAGTAACTTGATTAAAGTGTAGCTATCATTTCTAAGTCTTTTGGATTAAGCACTTGGGCTTCAGACCAGTTGTTTTACATTAGGAAGGTTTGTGGCCTGCACTGTAGTGACAGGACAGGTAGCTTACATCCTTCTAAGTTGGGAACTGCTGATTGAGAGCTCAGTGTCTGTTATTCTAAAAGTGTATTAGTTCTGGTTTAAGCACTTGGGCTTCAGGCCAGTTATTTTACGTTAAGAAGGATTGTGGTCTGCACTCTTGTGGGAGGAGAGGCTGGACTCTGCCCTTCGAGCAGGGAATTTCTGGTTAGAGGCTTATAGTGCCTGCATATTCTAACTGTTTCTTACTGAAATTGGCACACCTTGTTTGCTGTAGCATAGACTAGATCCAGGCTTGCTGAATCTAGCTTTATTTGTATGCTTGTTGTTTGTTTATTTCCCTGAAACGCTAATTCCACCTAAAGCGCCTTTTAGCACTTCTGTGGATCCCTAGTGATATCTGCATTGCTTACTGTACTTATTTCCTTGTTTCACTTGAAAGAAAGTTACTGTTTGTCAATTTGCATTTAAGTTACCTGTAACACATTGCATTTAAGTTACCTGGCACTTGCTCACTAAAGCAAATATATAAGTCAGCACTAAAAAATTAAAAGCACTACACCCTCACAAACCCCCTTGAATACCTTCTTCCCCATTGGCCCTTTTCCTCAATTATAAAGGAATTCCCAATACTATTCTAGCATGTCCAAAGGTCAGTTGTCAATCTCCTCTCCGGTCCAGCTGGTGAATCTGGGAATCTTGAGGCAATGTTACAACTGCCTCATGTACACAGACAACCCTCTCCTCCTCCCAACAAATTCCAACACATGTGAGAGATGCAACCATATAGCCAAACTGGAGGCTAAGCTCTCTCAACTCAGTACTGGCATAACCAGTCAGGAGGAGAAGGAAACCACACTCACGACAATTCCAGTCTCACATAGACCTACCACACAACAAACCAAACACATAAACACACAAAAACATACTCGGAGGCTCTAAATAAAAATCTGCCTAAGCAGCAGAGATCTCCAAAGCAGACACCCAAGCAACCGCTACCCCAAAACAAAACACGTGCAACACATAGCTCACAAAGCCAGTGTGCCGAATAGTCACAGCCCTTAAGGCTAAACAACACACCTGATACACTTGTAATAGGTGACTCTATAAATCAGGCACACTGGCGTCCCGCACCAGGCTGAACAAGGAGAAGGTCACGGTGAGCTGCCTGTCAGGCGCTAGGATCCGCCACATAACACAAGCACTCAGGTCACTCCAAGGCAAGTACAAATATGACTCAGTCATTGTCCATGCTGGTGTGAATGACCTGAGGCGTACCTCCCTGGACTACATGAAAGAGACATAGAGGAGCTCTCTGAGCATGTAGCCCAGGCAGTATGACCCTGACCTTGAGTAGCATCTTACCCTCACCAAGAATGATGCCACAATATGAAGACAAGATGATCAATTTCAACAATTGGCTTAAGTGTTGGTGTCATTCAAAGGGGATCAATGCCTGTCAGCCTGGGATGACATGCTTTCGACAAGCCACGATGCTTCGCTAGGGGCGGCTTGCACCTGTCACCCCTGGGCTTTCGGATATTGGCAAAGGCTCTTGCTACCCCATAGTGCCTTTTTAGGCAAGGCTCAAAGACAAACCCACCTCCATAGGTATCACAAGGGATAAGAAACTAAGAGTAATGCTACTCAATGCCAGAAGTCTAAACCTCAAGATGCACGACTCGAAACTCTCCTTAGCATGGAGAACATCGATATCTGTGCAGTAACAGAAACCTGGTTCAAGGCTCCCGAGAGCACCCCAGCACTACCAGGTTATACCTCATACCATGCTTTTGCCCCAAAACTTGGACGAACCACAAAAGGAGGGGAGTATCAATATTAGTCAAAGATACCCACACCTCCAGGTTGGTGGCACAGCACGAAGCATCAGAGACTATCCATGTGCAACTAACTGAGGGCAAAACTGCCTTCCAATTTATAGCCTGCTACAGACCACCCTCCCAAACACAGGAACCCCACTTGGCCTTCCTGAGAATACTGGAAAATATGAAGGTCTCTCCAAACACCATTATATTGGGCGACTTCAACTACCCAAACATAGACTGGGAGCATTACTCTAGCTCCAACACCCTAGCCCAAAGGTTCCTAGAATTTATAAACTCAAATGCTATGGAACAACTTGTTACCACTCCCACAAGAGGGGAAAACATACTGGACCTGATCATCACCAACATGGGGACAC
This sequence comes from Protopterus annectens, assembly GCF_019279795.1. Lineage (NCBI taxonomy): Eukaryota > Metazoa > Chordata > Ceratodontiformes > Protopteridae > Protopterus > Protopterus annectens. The sequence continues at coordinate 142,221,669 of NC_056737.1, forward strand.
TATGCTCCAGACCAGAAGTATATCCCTCACTGGTAAGATCAGACCATAAACTAATCTCACTGGATATTCACATCCCGACCCCACCCCGTGCCCAGAAAACCACAGTGAAAAACTTCTCTAAAGCAAATTTCACGCCTCAAAACCAGGTGAAATCCTTCAAAGCCCCGGGCCTGTGGAAAATACGCCCAGACCGCAGAATCCTTTATAAGCATTCTATGAATACCTTCAGGAATGCATGGATCATGCAATCCCAAATAAAACCAAGACCCAATCCTCCAAAGGCAGGCGTCCTGTCTGGTGGACCCCAACCATAAACAAACTATACAATAGAAGGAGGAAGCTACTACATGATAGAGCAAAATCCCAAAAGGGAAGGCATCTCTGATCAGTATTAGCAAAAACTACGGGCACTCATAAAATCGTCTAAGGCCAGCTTGAGAAAAATTGCACAGGACACTAAGGATAATCACAAGGCTTTCTTTAGTTATGTTAGGAACCTGGGTGGGAATTCCCAGATATGCTCAGAATTAGTCCAAAATGACAAAAATACACCGAGCCCACAGACATTGCCAACATCCTAGCTGACAGGTTCAGTGCAAACTTCTCCCTCTCCCACCAAAGGGCAAATATCTATCCCAACAGAGTGTTGCCCCTGGCATCTCAGATGCTCAGGTAAGAGCCGCCCTCTCCAAAGCAAAAAACACAGCATCAATGGGACCAGATGGTGTCCCGGGCTGCATCCTACATGAACTCCAAGAAGAGCTAAACCCAAACATAAAACTACTGTTCAATCTTAGCCTTACTACAGGATATGTACCCAAAGAGTGGCGTTACAGCAACAGTGGTCCCTTTCCACAAAGGTGGTGCCTCAATGGATCCTGGAAACTATCGCCCCATAAGCCTGACTAGCTTGGTCTGCAAAGCTATGGAAAGGATCATCATGGACCTCATAAATAAAGATATTGGGGACCTACAGACACTGGATCCTACCCAGTTTGGCTTTGTTAAGGGCAGATCCTGCCTCTTAAACCTGGTCGATTTCTTTGAAACAGTCACCAAGGCCATTGGCGAAGGGAAGGTGGTCCACACAGCCTACCTGGACCTCGCAAAAGCCTTCGATACAATACCCCACTCGGGCATTATAGATAAGCTCACCAGCTTAAATATAAACCCCTATGTCACTAGATGGGTTGCAAACTGGCTCAAGGACAGAACCCACATGGTTAGAATTGCTGGAGCCATGTCAGACTCCAAACCAGTTACAAGTGGCGTCCCACAAGGCTCAGTCCTGGGACCTCTCTTGTTCGGTATATATTTCTCGGCGGTACAGGCCAACACGGAAGGACTGTGGCTGACCAAGTTCGCAGATGACTGCAAACTGAGCACCATAATCGACTCTCCAGCCGACACAAGCATCCTCCAAAAGGGCCTCATAGAAACAGACAACTGATGCCAGAGCCATGGCCTCAAGCTAAACGCCAAAAAGTGTATAGTCATCCCCTTTGGCAAAAACAAAGTGCCCACAAATTACCACATAGGTGGTAATCCATTAAGTACAGAAGAAGTCATTAGGGACCTGGGGACCCAAGTTGATAGCAATCTCTCATTTGACAACCACGTGGCCAAAGTGGTTAGAAAAACATTTTATATAGCCCACCTAATCATGAAGGGATTCACATCTAGATCAGTGGAGGTCATCGTACCTCTTTACTCATCCCTCATCAGGCCCATAATTGAGTACAATGCCCCTTTTGGGATGTACCTTACCAGACACCTGCAGCAACTGGAAAGACTCCAAAAGTACCTCACCAAGAGGATCAAAGGGCTCAAACAGATGCCATATGCTGCCCGGTTAAAGAAACTCCAGCTCTACTCAGTGGCATACCGCCTGCTCAGAGGCAATCTATGCCTGACGTATAAAGCCATTTCCAACCCGGAATTAATGGACATGCTGCACCTCAGAAAATCCAAATCCCATCGAGCTACGCTCAGAGACTTGTACCTCAGCACTGAAATAAATAGGACATGCTGGAGGGACAGATTCATAACCCAGAGGCTCCCTTCACTCTGGAATAAAATCCCAGTCCAGGTTAGGCAGAGTCCCACATTGACTCTCTTCAAGAGGAATCTTGATGAGTGGATGGGAGATCGTAGGTTTACCCCGGCTATCACTTCTGTGTCACTGTTAGACAGAGGCACAGTATACTAACCTCAAAAAAAGGCATAGCAAAATTAATTTAAAATGGGTGGCGAAAGCCAAACACACTCTGGCTAGGCTTATAAATGCCCTAGGGCAGATAGCCTAGTATGAACCTATGAACCTATCAAACCAGTTTTTTCCATGTCAAATAAAGATTTGTGCACTTGTTGTATGTAGGAATTCACCATTAGTGGTGACAGCTGAAGAAAAGTCAGTCTGTCAGCTAGCAACAAATCTATTTGTGTGTTATAAAACTCTTTGCTAAGTACAACAGCAGCACCTCCCTTATCAGCAGATTTTATAACTATGTTGGTATTATTCTTTAGCTCTTGCAGTGCATTTCTATGTAGTTGGTCTAAGCTGAAATACATAGATCTATGTATATTCTGTATATACTGTTCAATTTCACGTTCACATGATTTAACAAACAACAACAGTGTAGGATTTAAAATAGGTGAAAAAGTGCTAGGTTGCTTCAATGCATGAGGTGTTTGAACACTGTTAGTATCATTAAACATTTGCTTCAACATTACATTCCGTGCAAAGTATAGCAGCTCAGGTATTAGAGAACAAAAATCTGTCCCTGTACTTGGTACAAAATTTAAAACCTTTCGTAACACTGATAGTTGTAATTCTGAAAGAGAAATACCTGAAATATTATGAACATTACAAATGTTACATACATTATCAACAGTCAATTGGAGGTCCGTCGTCTCTTGTAGTCCTTGTCCATCTGATGTGAAAAGCTCTTCTTCCGAGAATTCTTCTTCTTCACCGGTACTGGTAATGTGAAAGATGAAGAAGACGAAGGAGAGAAGGAAGTAGGTGTAACAACAGATGCAGGCATCTTGGCACTTTGTTTTGGTTTGGCTCCCATTGTGGAAAAGTCCAGCCTGTCACTTCGAGACTCATCCATTTGGCCAGCTGTTGTGCCCAAATTAATGTCCAAAAATGTTTCTCCTTCAGTCACTGTCTCAGTGACATTGGTAGATGTTGTTTCATTATTTTCTGTACTAAACAAGACAGGCCCCTGTGAATGAATAATGTTAGACTGCTTTAAGTTTACAAAGAATGAGCATTCTCTGTCATGCTTTTGATTAGGGGCAGGTGTGGCTGCTACATCATTTGAAGCATTCCATGCTCTTTCTTGAAGGTAAGGCTAAACAAAGATGTTACCTGATGAAACATCTTGGTAATCACGTTGTAGTTTCTTTAACTTAATTTGTTGAAGTTTTAAATCATAGTTACCAGCTACACATAGTATGTCCATAAGTCTATTCTTATGATATTCAGTTTTATAGTCTCTTTCCAGCTGAATTCGTAGGTCTTCAGCTTTGTTTAACAGTGCATCCTCTTCAGGTTGAAAAAAGGAAATAAGTCAATTCATGCATGATTTACTAGTTTGTAAGTTAATATGTTGCCAGTGTGCCAGCAACTCGGGATAGCATTCCCCTTGTGCTGGCATGCATAAAATATGTAAGCCTCTTGGCACAATATTGTTCCTAAGACAAGCTTCAAAATAAAATCTGTGCCATTGTAGGCATTTTAATTTTATTAATGTATCTTGCAAAGATGTCAGTGACATGGTAAATTCAGTCTCAGCTCTTTGCCTCTCTTATGTAGCATCAGAGAGAAGAGTGGAAGTCCCAATGTCCATGTCCAACAGTGGATTTTGTAGCAAAAAAGATTTACTAGTCATGGTTTAGAGATACCATGGTATTACTGCCATAGAAGAAATACTGAACAAAAAGGTGAATTTTACCTGGTCGAAAATTGATCGAAAATCTGTTGTTTGTTTGTTTAATTTAACTGTTGAGGCTGCCCACTAAAGTGTGCTAGCCTGTGTAACTGATTTATTGCTGCCTTCTGTATTTCTGGGTGTTTTCTATCTAAAAACAAAAAAAAAAATAATCCTTGTTTTCCCGCCTCTCCTCGACTAGTTTAGACCAGTTTACAGGCTTTGCTGTATTCTGGGCTGTGGTGTAGTTCCTGTGTTGTCCATTACCTTACTTGGATAAGAAGGAAGTTTCTTTGCTCACTAGTGGGAGTGGGGAGCCTTGAGCAGCCTATCTGTCCCTGAAGGAGTGACCTCAGCACAAGAGCTGTAGTAATTGGTTGTTTTAGACCATTTCTAGCTCTTTTGAAGTTCCCTGTTTAAAATCTGCATTTGCATGGCTTTGCGCGATTGTGCACATAGAGCAGCGCCGGTTAAACAGGGTTAAACTTTTTCTGGCTCTGCCAAGTCTGCTCTTCAAATTTTCCCTTAGAAAGCTCTACTCTTAGAATAACCAGTCTACTTGTTATATTATAAGCATAGCACTTGTTCTCAAAGCTTCTCTTCTAAGCAAGCACTTAAACTCAAGTAGCACTACATCCACCTACCACCCCAACCACTCCCCTTAAAGGCACAGCACTCTCTTATAATATTCTAGCATGTCGAGTTGTAGATTGCTAGCATCTTCTCCTGTTCAGCTGGTTAATCTGGGAATCTTGAGACAATGCTATAATTGTCTCATGTACACAGACAACCCTCTCCTCCTCCCAACAAACACAAATACATGTGAGAGATGCAACTATATAGCCAAACTGGAGGCTGAACTCTCTCAACTCAGGACTGGCAACACCAGACAGGAGGAGAAGGTAACCACACACACAACAAACCCAGTCACACATAGACCTACCCCAACTGCAAATCAAGCACATATTAACACAAAATCATACTCGGAGGCTCTATTAAAAAACTTACCAAAATGACAGAGGCTCCCAAAGCAGACACCCAAAAATCCACCACCTCAAAACATAACACAGGCAACACATACTTCAATAAATCGGTGTGTCAATAAATCACAGCCCTTGTAAATAAATCACTATGCCTGATACACTAGTGATAGGTGACTCTATAGTCAGACACACTGACGTCCCACTTACCAGGCTGAGCAAGGAGAGGGTAATGGTAAGCTGCCTATCAGGGGCTAGGATCCGCCATATAACACATGCACTCAGGTCACTCAAAAGCACATACAAATATGACTCAGTCATTGTCCATGCCGGCGTGAATGACCTGAGACGTACCTCCTTGGACTACATGAAAATAGACATAATCTCTGATTATGTAGCCCAGGCTGGTATGACCCTGACCCTGAGCAGCATCCTGCCCTCACCAAGAATGATGCCACAATACAAAGACAAGATGATCAGCTTTAATAAATGGCTCAATTACTGGTGTCATTCTAGGGGGATCCAATGTCTGTCTGCTTGGGATGACATGCTGGACAAGCCACACTGCTTCACAAGAGACGGCTTGCAGCTGTCACCACTGGGCTTCTGGATATTGGCTAAGGCTCTTGCCAACCCCATAGTGCCTTTTTTAGGCAAGGCTCAAAAGACGAACCCACCTCCTTAGAAAACAAAAATGGAAAAAAATTAAGGGTGATAATGCTCAACGCCAGAAGTCTAAATCTCAAGATGCAGGCTCTTTAAGCACTCCTCAGTATGGAGAATATCAATGTCTGTGCTGTAACCGAGACCTGGTTCAAGGCTCCTGAGAGCACCCCAGTGCTACCAGGCTTTACCTCGTATCATGCTTTTCGGCCCCAAAACCCGGGCCGAACCACAAAGGGAGGGGAGTGTCCATATTCATCAAGGATACCCACACCTCCAGGTTAGTGGCAACTCATGAAGCATCGGAGACCATCCAGGTGCAGCTAACCATAGCAAAACTGCTCTACAACTGGTTGCATGTTACAGACCACCCTCCCAATCTCAAGAACCCCACTCAGCCTTCCTGAAGACATTGGAAGATATGAATGTCTCACCAAATACCATCATATTGGGAGACTTCAACTACCCTAACATAGACTGGGTGCACTATTCTAGCCCCAACACCCTAGCCCAAAGGTTCCTGGAATTCATAAACTCAAATGCAATGGAACAGCTAGTCACCTCTCCCACAAGGGGGGATAATATACTAGACCTGATCATCACAAACATGGGGACAAAATGCTCCACACCGGAAGTATTCCCCTCACTGGTGAGATCTGACCACAAACTAATCACCCTGGATATACATTTACCACCTCCACCATCAGCACAAAAGACTACAGTAAGAAACTTCTCAAAAGCTGACTTTACACTTCTCAAGACTGAGATGGTATCATTAAGCCCACAGGGCCAATGGAAACCACATCCCACAATGCTGAATCCAACACAAATGCTTTCTACGGACATCTCCAAGAATGCATGGATCGTGCAATCCCAAATAAAACCAAGACCCTCTCCACCAAAGGAAAGCGTCCTGTCTGGTGGACCCCAGCCATAAACAAATTGTATAACAAAAGAAGGAAGCTACTGCAAGACAGAGCAAAATCCTATAAAGGGAAGGCATCTCTGATCAGCACTAGTAGAAAGCTACATTCTCTCATAAAAACATCCAAGGCCAACTTTGAGAGAAAAATCGCCAAGGACACTAAAGATAACCACAAGGCATTCTTCAGTTATGTTAGAAACCTGGGTGGAAACCCTCAGATATGCTCAGAGTTAGTACACAATGACAAAAAATTTACTGAACCCACAGATATTGCCAACATTCTGGCAGACAGGTTCAGTGCAAATTTCTCCCTCCCTCACCTCCAAAAGAAGAAATACTCATCCCAGCTGAATGTAACCTCCCTGTCATCTCTGATGTCCAGGTGAGAACCGCCCTCAGCAAAGCAAAAAACACAGCATCTATGGGACCTGATGGTATCCCCGGCTGCGTGATACGTGAACTCCAAGAGGAGCTAAACCCGCATATAAAATGTTATTTAACCTTAGCCTTACTTCAGGATATGTACCTGAACACTGGCATACAGCAACAGTGGTCCCACTCCACAAGGGAGGCTCCACTACAGACCCTGGGAACTACGCCCCATAAGCTTGACCAGCCTGGTTTGCAAAGCTATGGAAAGAATTATTATGGAACTCATAAACAACGACATTGGGGACCTACAGACACTTGATCCCACCCAGTTCAGCTTTGTAAAGGGCAGATCCTGCCTTTTGAACCTGGTTGACTTTTTCGAAACAGTCACTAGAGCCATTGATGAGGGCAAGGCAGTCCATACAGCCTACCTGGACTTGGCTAAAGCCTTCGACACAATACCCCACTCGGGGATCATAGATAAGCTAAACAGCTTAAATGTAAATCCATATGTCACAAGATGGGTTGCAAACTGGCTAAAGAACAGAACCCATAAAGTCAAGATTGCAGGAGCCATGTCACTCAAAGCCAGTCATAAGTAGTGTCCCACAGGGCTCTGTCCTGGGACCCCTCTTGTTTGGCATTTACTTCTCAGATGTGAAAGCAAACATGGGAGGGTTGTGGCTGACAAAGTTCGCAGATGACTGCAAACTAGGTGCCATAGTCGATACACCAGCTGACACATACATCCTACAGAAAGGCCTCACCGAAACGGACAACTGGTGCCGGAATCATGGCCTTAAACTGAATGCCAAGAAATGTATAGTCATCCCCTTTGGGAAAAACAAAGTACCCACAAATTATCACATAGACAGTAACCCAATGAGTACCGAAAAAGTAATCATAAACCTGGGGACCCAAGTTGATAGTGACCTCTCATTTGACACATACGTTGCCAAAGTGGTTAGAAAGACTTTCTACCTTGCCCACCTTATCATGAAGGGGTTTACATCCAGATCAAAGGAGGTCATCATGCCCCTGTACTCCTCCCTTATCAGGCCCATGATTGAGTACAATGCCCCATTTGGTATGTACCTCACCCAGCACTTACAACAGCTGGAGAGACCCCAGAAGTACCTCACCAAGAGGATCAAGGGTCTCCAACATATGTCATATGCTGCCAGGCTAAAGAAACTCCAGCTCTATTCAGTAGCATACCGCCTGCTCAGAGGTGATCTGTGCCTGATGTACAAGGCCATGTCCAACCAGGAATTGATGGACATGCTCCACCTCAAAAAATCCAAATCCATAAGAACCACAAGAGCCAAAGATTTAAACCTCAGTACAAACATGAATAGAACATGCTGGAGGGACAGATTCATAAATCAGAGGCTTCCCATACTCTGGAACAAAATCCCAGTCCATGTTAGGCAGAGCCCCTCACTGACTCTCTTCAAGAGAAATCTTGACGAGTGGATGGGAGATCGTAGGTTTACCCCGGGGGTCACCACTGTGTCGCTACTTGACAGAGGCATAGTAAACTAATTTTAATAAGTAAGGGGGTCTTCAATGTGTCACTACTAGACAAAGGCACAGTATTCTAAATTTATTCTATACACCTTAGTACCACTACATGGGGTGGCGAAAGCCACATCTCTAGGGCTAGGCTTGCAAATGCCCCAAGGCAGATAGCCTAGTCTTAAACTATGAAACTATGAAACATACAGATGAACATATACGGTTATGTTCCAACTCATTCCCTCCAGTACAAGTCTTTTGAGTGTGTACCTTTAACGCCCAGTGGGTGTGGCCTAAACCTTTAAAAATGAAGTTATCACCTTACAATTCTAATAAATACTCTTTGACAGAGGTCAAATATCAGCACAATTGTATTTGCCATCATGTATGCTTCAAGATAAAATATTCTGATACCTTGTATGTAGCGTGGTTTTGGAATTATTAATGCAAGTATGAACAAGTAATATTTGACGCCTAGAGGAGCAGTAGGGGGTAACTGCAGATGCACCTGGAGGCGTCACTTGGATGTAGTGAGTTAAGGCTAGTATTAGAGAACAATGTTTTTCTTTGTCAAACAAAGTATTATTGCCAGAAACAAGGTATAGCTATGGGTATGCCTTGTGCAAACACTTATGCTAACCTAGTCCTGGCATACAGGGAAGATATGGTGATATGTGAGGCAGCACATGATTGGAAAGACAAACTTCTCTTTTACAATAGATTTGTGAACGATGTTTTCTTTTGGGGGGGCACCACATCAGAATTAACATCCTTTGTCAAGTATCTAGAGTCAGCTGCCAGCTTCTTCAGATTTTCATTGCACTATTCTAGTTTAGTTATTGAATATCTGGATGTTACTATTAAGAAAGAAAATGGGGAGGTAGAGACCTCACTATATAGGAAGCCTTGTTGGACCAACAGCATGCTTAGATATGATAGCATGCACTCTAGACATGTATTCCAACACGTAGTAAGGGACAAGTCTGTAAAATAGCCAGACTTTGCACGAATGAAAAATCCTTTATACAGGAATTGGACTCTATAGAATCATTTTCAAGCACAAGGTTATAGTAAAAATTTATTAAAAAGGAAATGGACAACAGCAGTCTTTACAGAAAACAAAGTGAAAAACCATGGTTACACGGAGGTAAAAAATGGCTTAATAAGGTAGATGCACAGGTCCAAAAACCTAATGAAGGTTTGAAAATAAGTTTTACATACAATAATGATATAGGTGGTATATGTAATATAATTAGAGACAACTGGAGAATTATTTTAACAGATGACAATATAACTAGAGTTGTAGTGACACAACCTAGATTTATTTTTAAAAGAAATAGAAATCTGAAAGATATTTTGTGTCAAGAACCTATGCATTTTAGAAATTCAGGCATTAAGAAGGAGGGAACTTATCCATGCCTACATTGTAAAGCCTGTAAGCACATTTTACAAGGGAATTGTTGTATACACCCCAGGACCAACAATAATTATTTTTTGAATATGTATGCTGACTGTAACACACAAAATGTTGTCTATATTGCGAACTATCAACAGTGTACTGCATATTCTGTAGGAAAAACAATTTGCAGACTTAAAAGATAGAATTTTTAAGCATCTATCAGATATAGGGTTAAGAAAAGAACACAATGCACTGTACAAGCATATAGAATTGCATAGTGATCTGTCTTTATGGTTATATGTGTTGTAAATAGAAGTCAAAGAATGGGTGACTTGTATAATGAAAATGAATACAAAGAGATGCAATGGATTCTTAGACTGGGAGCTGACAAAGCCCTCTCCAAAGCTAAGAACACAGCATCAATGGGACCGGATGGTGCCCCAGGCTGCATCTTACATGAGCTCCAAATGGAACTAAACTCTCACCTAAATTCACTGTTCAGACTCAGCCTTACCACAGGTTATGTACCCAAAGAATGGCGTACAGCAACAGTCATCCCGCTCCACAAAGGTGGTGCCACAACAGAACCTGGGAACTATCGCCCTATAAGCCTGACTAGCCTGGTCTGCAAAGCTATGGAGCGAATCATCATGGAACTCATAAACAGAGACATTGGGAACTTCCAAACACTGGACCCTACCCAATTTGGCTTTGTTAAAGGCAGATCCTGCCTCCTAAACCTAGTTGACGTCTTTGAAATAGTTACCAAGGCCATAGATGAAGGAAAGTTAGTCCACACAGCCTACCTGGACCTCGCTAAGGCCTTCGACGCTATTCCCCACTCTGGCTTCATAGATAAATTCACCAGCTTGAACCTTAACCCCTATGTCATGAGATGGGTGGCCAACTGGCTCACGGATAGAACACACATGGTCAGAGTTGCGGGTGCCATGTCCAGCTCTAAACCAGTTACAAGTGGCATTCCACAGGGCTCAGTCCTGGAACCCCTCCTGTTCGGTATATACTTCTCTGAGGTACAGGCAAGCACGGGAGGACTATGGCTGACCAAGTTCACAGATGACTGCAAACTGGGGGCCATAATCGACTCGCTGGCTGACAGAGACATCCTCCAGAAGGATCTTACAGAAACAGATACCTGGTGTCAAAACCATGGCCTAAAAGCTGAATGCCAAAAAATGCATAGTCATCCCCTTTGGGAAAAACAAAGTGTCCACGAATTATCACATAGGTGGTAATCCACTAAGTATGGAAGATGTAATTAGGGACCTGGGGACCCAGGTAGATAGCAACCTCTCCTTTGATAATCACATGGCCAAAGTAGTTAGAAATTCCTTCTATGTAGCCCACCTAATCACGAAAAGGTTCACCTCTAGATCAAGAGAGGTCATTGTGCCCCTCTACTCATCACTCATTAGGCCCATAATAGAGTACAATGCCCCATTTGGAATGTGCCTTACTCGACACCTGCAACAGCTGGAAAGACCACAAAAGTACCTCACCAAGAGGATCATGGGCCTCAAAGAGATGCCCTATGCAGCTCGACTAAAGAAACTCCAGCTCTACTTGGTTGCTTACCATCTACTCAGAGGTGATCTCTGCCTGACGTATAAGGCCATGTCCAACCTGGAATTAATGGACATACTCCACCTCAAGAAAACCAAATCTCTTAGAGCCACATGTTCCAGTGAATTAAACCTCAGCACAACAATAAACAGGACATGCTGGAGGGATAGATTCCTGTCCCAGAGACTTCCCTCGCTATGGAATAGAATCCCAGTTTATGTTAGGCAGAGCCCCTCGCTGACTCTCTTCAAGAGAAATCTTGACGAATGGATGGGAAATCATAAATTTACCCCTGGGATCATTTCAGTGGCCCTGCTAGACAGAGGCCCAGGAAACTAATTTAAAAGGGAGGCGAAAGCCAACACATTCTGGCTAGGCTTACAAATGCCCTAGGCCAGATAGCCTAGTATCTACCTATGAACCTATTAAATGATGTTGTCCCTTTAAAACCAGCTCTAGCAAAAAGGAGGGCAAATTATTGATTTTTATTGGCTGTGTTGTACTATATTAGATATTATGGTTTTACACGTGTTTTATCATCTGATGAAGGGATTTACCCGAAAGCGCTTATGATACTGCTTTTATTATTTTAATAAATTAAAGCTGCTTCATATACAGCGTGGTAGTACTTGCCTCACTTTTGGATTTATGCATATTAATGAAGGCTCGCTGCCTGAGCACCAAATCCTACACAGAGCATGTAAGAGTGCAGAGGGCGTGTCTGACAGCAGAGCTTTCAGAATTTGCATGCCCCCACAATGAAGAACAGCAGAAAGGCCAAAAGAATGAGCAAGACCACTCATAGGTATCAGCATACCCCCAGGAACATCCCCCACATGTACAACAGCAATAGTAAATACAAAGAAAATAAACATACCATTTAGTTTTTTATGAATCCGATTAAAGCTAACCATAGGTGCGCGGGTTTCCCCATTGCTTAGCTACAGTTAATGCAGCTTAAATGGCTGAAGAGGATAACAAGGAAGATATATTTTAATGAAACAGTATAGCAATAGTGTAGTGGGCAGAGCATTTGCCTTACAAGTAGACATTCCCGGTTCGAGTCCCACTGCAGCACATTCAATGTCAAATCATGTTATGGCCAATATTTTAGTTGCATAACCTACTAAATTACATATATTTGTGAACTGGAGTATTGCATTAAATGCAGATGTGAGGTATCAGTGTCATAATGTTGCAAAGTCCACAGATAATCACATGTGCCCCATACAGTATATGTACACAGGAATCGTGGATACAAATAGAAGGTAAAATGTGTAATGAATGATAACTCCATACATCTTCCAAATCTCCCACCTTCCAAAGAACCATTAGACATTACTGTCTAAATCAGTGCAGTTGTAAGCGGTAGTAAGCACTAGTAAGCAAGTGTAAGCACTATTAAGCAGTAGTAAGCATATGAAAGCACTAGTAAGTGGGTTTAAGCCCATTTGCATGGAGGTAAGCAATGCGCACACAGGTTAAGCAATATTGAAGCTAACTCTCTGTAAGCATATTTAACCAGAGGTTAGCATTGCTTACTCTCGCAAAAAAAAACTGTGCAAACCTGCTTACAACTGCTTAAAAGTGCCTTAATCACTCTGTATCCAATGGTCCTTGTTCTGCCCAGCAACAAAATAAACAGGTCTTGAACCCAGGACCCTATACACTACAGTCACAGTAGTTAATCACCAAGCCATCAAAGCAGTACATAAGAGTGAGGTATCACCAAACAAATCCTCACTATAGTAAAATCAAACTGAACCGTAGTTAATCACCAAGCCATCAGAGCAGTACATAAGAGTGAGGTATCACCAAACAAATCCTCACTATAGTAAAATCAAACTGAACATGTGAAAGGAATCACTATACAGTCAAATGTTCTATAACCCACTACATAACAGAAATATGTGACCTGGAGTACTGAAGTACGCCCAGATGTGAGGTGTAAATGTAATAGTGTGTTGAAGTCCCCTACTAAACACAAGGAAACCATACAGTGTACGTATACATGAATCATGGATACCAGACATATATATATAAGATGTAATGAATAATAAATCAATGCCAAAAAGCAAATATAATGCAAAGTCAAATTTAAGCAACTCTAAGCAATGCACAGGCCAGCTTAGGAGGTGTAAGCAATGTTTGGGCCAGCTAACTCAATGTGTCCAGTGGTATACCACTTTAAACAATGCCAACCTTGGGTAAGCAGGTTTGCCAATATCTTAGCCTTTTCAAAACCGGCCAATCACGGCAAAATATGGGAATTCAGCCCTACTTAAACCCAACAGGCATGAATACATCTCATAACTGGTTTTAGCTTCCCCTTGCTGGCACCATGGCAGAAATGGGAGAGGGAGTGTGCTTCCGGGCACAGCGGTACGGCATCCAGGAGTCCTGAGTCATGGCAGGACTCCTTGTCAAAGACCATGAGCAGCGACTGCTGCAGGGCCAGTACCAGGGTTTCCAATATAAGGAAGATGCCTGGGGCCGTCTCACCTGTGACCTCACCAGTGCCACTGGCATACCCCGAACTGATGAGCAGGTCAGGCATCACTATGCCGACCTGAAGCGGCGTAAGGGGGACCTCTTGGAGCAGTGGATCCAAGAGGCTAGGATGGCAGGGGCTGTCTCAGCTATGTGTAAGTATCACTCCAGTATGTGTGTAATAATTGCCAGCTCATGTATATTATGGATAGGTATGGCTAAATATTCCTCTTATGTCCTTCACAGTGGCAAGTGAGAGGGCTGCAAACCAGGAAGCTCATGGCTGTCGCCTGAAGAGGTTGCAATGCGAGGCAGGTCAGTAATACTCTTGCATTTACTGTCATAGGAAATAAAACTAAAAGTAGTAATAAATCAATTGCTTGTATTAAACCTATACTATTCAAGGCAAGTACTGCATACGCCGGAGAATATGACAGGAAGAGTCTCATATAGTTTGTATATAAATAAAAGGGTAACAGCCTGACAATAAAGGTCTAACTGCTGGACTGCATGTGTATACTCTGGTATTATACGGTAATGTAGATTTGAAATCATGTAATAGTACTGTTGTATTAAGCACTGTTACCCACACCGTGCACTATAAATTGAATGTGTAGAAATGCCTGTATATGACTGGTGTAATCCCCAGAGCCCATTTAGTACAACTGAGAGACACATAAACAGAAAACAGGTAAAATGCAGCCAACAAAACCCAAATAGCACATGCAGCTGAGATGTGAACTGTTGTTTTTAGCACACACAGCCATGGTTCAAATCTTGGCAGTGGTAGTAGTCTGCATACAGAATCATACCCCACAACTGTACAGATATGTCCAGAATGTCCAGTAAAGTGGCCCATATCTGCTCCCTGTCCCCCTGGGAAATCAATGGGATGATCCCAGACATATAGGCAGCAAACAGGAAATACAACTGATTGACACACATCTATGAGAACAAAGTTGTCAAGTGACCAGAGTGTGTGTGTGTAATAATAATAGAGTATGTATGTGCATAATAGCAATGTGGAATCTGGTACTGAGTATGGCAACATTCAGGTAGTGCTAACAAAGAAATGAAATTATACCATGTATACTGGTACTGTTTACTTTGGTATTGTATGGCATTGTGACTGATGCAGTTGCTCTGAATAATAATGTATTACTAATGACAAAAAGCAGATAGGAGATATACAGCAATATCTATATAGCACACATAACTGTGATGGACAGTGTTTTAGTTTTAGCAAACACAGCCATGGTCTGAATCCTGGGAGTGGAAGTAGGCTGCATACATAATTATACCCCACAACTGTACAGATAAGACAAGAATGTCCAGTATATGGGCCTATATCTGCTGCCTGCCACCCTGTCCCCCTGGGAAGTCAGTGGGATGATCCCAGATGTTTAGGCAGCAAACAGGGAATACAACTGATTGTCACACATCTATGAGAACAAACCTGTCACTCTAGCATCTCTCAAAACTGTTATGAGAGTAATAAGCCTAGTATGTCCTATCTATACCCCCATGTTGTCAAGCTGTGACCAAAGTGTGTACAGTAACAGAGTGAGATGTATGTGCATAATACTAATGTAAAATCTGGTACTTTGTGTAGCAACATTCAGGTAGTGCTAACAAACATTGCTTCCGCAGGTACGACGGATACGAACAATGTGCCGAGAAATAAAAAGATTGATACCCTATACTGGTACTGTTTACTCTGGTATTGTATGGAATTGTGAGTGTTGCAGTTGCTCTGAATAATAAGGTATCACTGATCACTGTCACCCACACTATGCTACATAATATAACTGTGTAGGAAAGCCTGTATAAGAGTGTTGTAAGTCACTAAAGGTTGAAGAGGGCAATAATCTAGATATGTCCTAGTTCACCTGCATGTGGTCAAGACATGGCCAGAGTTTGTGCAGAAAGAGATGGATAGATATGTGCACAACATCAACCTGGAATCTGGGAGTATGTTTAGAAACAGTTAGTTAGTGTTAACAAACATTTCCTCCACAGATATACCAGGTAAGAGATGTATACTTCAGGTAAAACCAGTTCATGTATAAAAATGATGACAGCCATATCACTGTCCAAACTAAGGCAATAGGGTAGTGTAGTAATACTTGTAAGGTATAGATAACAGCACTGACTAGGCAAGTAATACGAACTACAGGAATATACTAGTTGTTAATTGACATCTTTTTCTCCCCCCACCATATCTCCAACAATAAACTAAATACCCACCTCAACTGGTATGTGATGACATCACTGTTCTGTTTGGACATGTGTCCTATTGGTTGATAATTATTTAAATCTGTTTCCATGCATGTGCTATGTTGAATTACTCCAACATTGGTGGCATGGTGCCATCAATGTACCTGCATGCTGTTGCTATTACCACTGTGGTCCCATATATGCATGTGTTCTGTTTGCTATGCAACTGTTCCATGTCTAGTGTCTGGGTTAATGGGAAAATCTATGCATGCTGTTATACCTTACCCTGGAATGTGTTGACTATTACTAACCCACATATGCTGATACACCATAAACACCATAGCATGTATGGGAATACGGGTACCAGTCGACTCACCTGTCCCACCTCAGCTGGCCGTGGCACCGGCCACCAGCATGTCTGGGGCCCAACCCAGGACCTCCTAATCCATTGGTCCTGCACCACCTTCAGGTGGAACCACCTCAGGGGATGGGTCTTGCCCTCCCCCTGGGAGCGGGCGTGGACAGGAAGCTGTCACCTGTCGCCAGGTCCAGGTTGTGGTGTGTAGAGAGTTTGATCAGCAGTTTGGAGATCTTTAACGCCAGCTCGAGGGCCGTGTGTCATGACTAGAGGGTCAGCCTGGCTCTCCAACTCAGACAACAGCACAGCCACCTTTGGGGCCATGGTAACTGCCCATGGGTGGGGATCTCATTCCCACTGTTTCCACTAGGGGGCTTATGGGCTTCCGATTTCCCAACACCTTTCCCCATCAAGGTGTTTACTCCCACATGTGTCATATACTGCCCCAGTATATGTCTTGTTTGTCTTGTCTGTTAACCTACCCAACATACCTCCCAAAATATACCTATTATCCCTCCCCAACATCCCACTGTCACCTGAAAAAAAAGGGCAATCTGTTCCCCAAAAAATATCTCGCCCCATACATAGCTGTCCATTTTGCACACGTGTTCACTGGACACATGTAATCTGGTCTAACTGACATCACAACATATTATTGTTGTCCTCACTCCTCTCTCGGGGGTTTGAGTGTCCAAATCTACCTCCAAATTCAGTGTATATACACAGCTGTTGCTGTAGAAGAAATGGGTAGCTATGGACCTTCCCTACACCCTTGGGTTCATAGGTTCATAGGTTGGTACTAGGCTATCGGCCCTAGGGCCTATACAAGCCTAGCTATAACAATTCCCTGGATATTCCTTCCTACAATATTTACTTCCCTGGACTCCTGTCTAGCAGGGTGACTGACATGATCCCCAGGGTGAATTTCCTATCTCCCATCCAATCATCAAGGTTCCTTTTGAAGAGTGCCACTGTGGGCAGTCTATTCCAGAGTATGGGGAGTCTCTGGGTCAGGAACCTATCCCTCCAGCATGTTTTGTTCATTGTGATGACAAGGTTTAGATCCCTGCAGGATGTGGCTCTGAGGGATTGGGATTTCTTTAAGTGGAGCATGTCCAGCAGCTCAGGGTTTGACATGGCCTTGTATGTTTAGCAGAGATCACCTCTGAGTAGATGATATGCCACAGAGTATAGCTGGAGTATTTTTTAGATGGTCAGCATAGGGCATCTGCTTTAGGCCTGTGATTCTTTTAGTGAGGTATTTCTGTGGCCTTTCCAGCTGTTGCAGATGTCTTGTGAGGTACATACCAACAAGGCATTATACTCTATAATGGGTCTAATGAGGGATGAGTACAGTGGGACAATGACCTCCTTTTTCCTGGATGAAAAGCCCTTAGTGATGAGGTGTGCCACATAGAAGGATTTCCTGGCTGTTGTGGTGATGTGGTTATCGAAGGTGAGACCACTGTCCACCTGTGTCCCAAAGTCTTGCATCACACTTTCGGTGTTTAGTGTACTGCCACCTATGTGGTAATTCATGGGTACATGTTTTTCCCAAAGGGGATAACTATACATTTCTTGGCATTAAGCTTGAGCCCATGGCTCTGGCACCAAGCATCTGTTTCTATAAAGCCTTTTTGTAGAATATCCACATCATTCAGGGATTCAATAATGGCTCCCAGTTTGCAGTCATCTGCGATCTTTGTTAGCCAGAGTCCCTTAGTGTTGGCCTGCACTTCAGAGAAGTAGATGCCAAACAAAAGCGGTCCCAGGACTGAACCCAGAGGTACTCCACTTGTCACTTTTCTGGAGCTGGATTTAGAGTCGGCTATTTTTTACAGTCTGGGTTCTGTCAGTAAGCCAGTTGGCAACCCATCGAGTGACATAGGGATTTATGCCCAGCTTAGTAAGTTTATCTATGATTCCAGAGTGGGGGATGGTGTTGAAGGCCTTGTCAAGGTCCAGATGGGCTGTGTGGACCGCCTTACCCTCGTCCACAGCTCTGGAGACTGATTTGAAGAAGTAAATCAGGTTCAGGAGACAAGATTGGCCCTTCACAAACCCAAACTGGGTGGGGTCCCGTGTCTGAAGGTTGCCAATGTCTTTGTTCCATGCCCTTGCAGATCAGGCTCATCAGACTGATGGGACTGTAGTTCCTGGGATCCAAGGTGGATCCCCCCTTGTGGAGTGGGATAACTGTAGCTGTGCCCCACTCAGTGGGCACAAAGCCTGAGGTGAAGCTATGATTAAACATGACACTTAGGTGAGGTGCCAGTTCATTTTGTGGTTCATGTAGTACACAGCCCGGGATTTCATCTGGTCCCATGGATGCTCTATTCTTAGCTTTGGAGAGTGAAGTTTCTACCTGTGTGGCTGTAATTACCAGAATTTGGCAATCATTTGGTAGTGAGATGGGCCCTTTAGGGGGTGAGAAGGGGATGATGTT
This sequence comes from Protopterus annectens, assembly GCF_019279795.1. NCBI lineage: Eukaryota > Metazoa > Chordata > Ceratodontiformes > Protopteridae > Protopterus > Protopterus annectens. Next base: position 142,240,559 of record NC_056737.1, read on the forward strand.
GGAGGAGAGCATCTTGGTTCTATTTGGGATGGCATGATTCATGCACAAGTGGATGTGCTCATACAGTGCCTTAGTGTAGGATTCAGCAGTCAAACTTTCAGATCCCGTCTGTATGGGTGTCATGAAGTTTGCCACTTCTGGCTTGAGTAGCATGAAGTTGGCTTTGAAGAAGTTTTTTACAGATGTTTCCTTACTGGGGGGTGGGGGTGGGATGTGGATGTAAAGGGTGATTTGCTTATGGTCAGACCTGACTAATGAGAGGGTGACCACTGGTGTTGAGCATCTATCTCCCATGTTGGTAATGACCAGGTGTGGGATATTGGAGTCCCTAGTGGGACAATGGATTTGTTGATCCAGGGCATTGGAATTTATGAATTCCAAAAACCGTTGGGAAAAGCATTGGTCTCTACACAGACAGACACACACACACACACACACACACACACACACACACACACACACACACACACACACACACACACACACACACTCACAGAGTTGCCATGTCTGGGATTAAAAATCTTTCCCAAAGGTGTATTTCACAGTGAATGACATCAGCAGCCTTGCCAAAGTAGGACATTTGAATTGTAGTGAGTGTGACTAGGCTAAAATGCATTGCTCCCTACACAGACATAGAAACACACACACAAACATCCACACCTGCCAAGTATGGGAATAGAACCCCTACAAGAGTTCTATGCCACACTACAGCATTACGATGTTATAGGACGTACCATTGGGATTACTGGAATACTCCTTCCCCAAAGGTGTATTTCACAGTGAATGACATTAGCAGGCATGCCAAAGTAGGACATTTGATTTGTAGTGAGTGTGAGTAGCCTAAAAAAGCATTGCTCCCTACACAGACATAGAAACACACACACAAACATCCATACCTGGCATGTGTGGGAATAGAACCCCTGCAAGACTTCTACATCATGCCACAGGGAATACTTGAGTACTCCTTCCCCAAAGGTGTATTTCACAGTGAATGACATCAGCAGGCTTGCCAGAGTAGGACATTTGATTTGTAGTGAATGTGAGTAGCCTAAAAAGCAGTGCTCCATACAAAGACAGAGACACACACACACACACACACACACACACACACACACACACACACACACACACACACACACACACACACACACACACAGTTGCCATGTCTGGGATTAGAACTCCTATCTAACTAGTGTATCACACTACAGCAGTATGCATTTATAGAATGCTCCACAAGAGACTACGGGACTACACCTTTCCCAAAGGTGTATTTCACAGTAAATGACGTCAGCAGGATTGCCAAAGTAGAGCATTTGAATTGTAGTGAGTGTAACTAGTTTAAAAAGCATTGCTCCCTACACAGACATAGAAACACACACAGTTGCCATGTTTGGAATTAGAACTCCTCCCTAGCTAGTTTATCACACTATAACAGAAAGCAGTTATAGGATGTGCCATGGATATTACTGGGCTACGCCTTTCTCAAAGGTGCATTTCACAGTGAATGATATCAGCAGGCTTGCCAAAGTACGGCATTTGAATTGTAGTGAGTGTGACTAGCCTAAAAAGCATTGCTCTCTACACAGACACACACACAGTTGCCATGTCTAGGATTAGAACTCCTACCTAACTAGTTTATCACACTACAGCAGTATGCAGTTATAAGATGCACCACAGAGATTACTGGGCTACACCTTTCCCAAAGGTGTATTTCAAAGTGGATGACCTAGGCAGGCTTGTCATAGTAGGGCTATAGGGAGAGCAGTGTGTTTGCATGGGCCATAACCCATTCATCTAGAGTTTGACACACCACATGTGAGCACATGCAGGGTTATATTCTGCAGGTACATGTATACAGCTGCTAGATGACTACTTCCTTGTACAGTCATGTTGCAGAGCTAGCACTTGCACCACATAGTCTGAAATGCTGACAGATACTGGTGGCTAATGTCTGCAGTGAGTGACATTTAAACCTCACGTGAATGTAGCCATTTGGTGGGTGGGACAGGCCTCATAATGGATGGATCCTTGTCACAGTCACTCGCTTCCACACATCTATGTACATCTTCTTTTGGCTTATTATAGTGTGTTGTCCTTGGATATATGTCTGTATTCCTATCCACTGTGTGTGGAAAGCATGACTGGTGCATACTGAGGAGTGTATGCACCAACATCTGCAACTGCCAGATATGCATGGTCTACTGTTGTTTGTAGACACGGGCTTCATTTGTTTAAGTGTGTGAGCATGCCCATTATGCCTTTCTGTATTAAATGTGTGGATCGATTCCAGGTAGTTTGTACTCTAATGAAGACCTTTGTGTTGTACACCTACAGGTAGCAAACTGTTTATGCAGGGTATCCGTCGATCATTTGGAAATATGGGGACAAGCTGTGCAGGAGATAGTGTGTACTGTAGGTGATTGTGTCTGTGCTGCTTCAGCTACATGGTACTGCTGTTAGAGATATTCAGACATCTGTACTGTTATACACTGTGATGCTTTCTGTCCTCATGCACTGCCAGGTGGATATTCTTGCTCACAGTGATGTCTTGGGGGACAAGGGTGACTGCAGCTGTGTCTGGTATTGTGGGCAGACACCTACATATTCATAGTAAGGTATGCCATTCTGGAGAGGGAGCTGCAGACACTTGCTGCTGGGTCTATGTATCCAGTTCAGCACCTTGGTACAGTGCTGGCATATTTGTACATCCATCGACATGAGAGTATGGCCTTATCTTGCTGTGGCAATACCTCACAGCTGTACAGATTTGCACAGGTTACCCAGAGGCAGGGGCCATGAGTCAGGACATTACCCCTATTGTGGTGTATGACCAGGTATGTAGCCACCCATTTATGTGTTTGCAGCCAGGGATAGTGTGTGCACACAGCTTTATGTCGGACCTTGCACATTCCATGCTGCCCATGCTCCCACACCCCTCTCTGTTATTCTATCCTCTTCCATACGTTATGCATACATTCTCTGGTACTTTCCCTAAGGTTATCACCCCATCACAGCTGTGTTTTGGTGTTGGTCCACAGTTCATTCAGTGGGACATGGCGGACATGTTACTGTGGTTTGTCCACATGGCCTTGCATATGGCTTATGTGGAGTGCGTTATGTTGTTATTTGGGTGTCCATGACATTACATGCATTGGCAGTAAGTGGGAGACACAGGCCTTTGGCAGAGGCCTGTGGGCCATTTGGTGTTGATGCAGGCCAGATGTGGCAGGCCATTACATTCTGTCAGTCCTACAGTCTCTGACCGCCATACAGTATATTCCCCTGGGGTGACAGAGTAGGTGTGTTAGGTGTTCATGCCAATACCTTCTATCAGTCTTTATCAGGTGGTGTGGATGCTGGCAGCATGCTACCTATGGCTAGGGACACACCTGCATGAGACACCTGCACTGCATACTGCATTCTTTCGTTATTGCCAAGTACAGGTGGGGTCATATTGTACCCATTCCCCACAGCAGGGATATGACCCCAGAGGTACCTGTGGGTGGTGTTTGGGTGAGCTGGGTGCATGTGTGCTATGGATACTACTTGCATCTGACACACAGATATGCATGGGGCATTCCAGTTATGCTGGCATGTGCAGGTACATCAGCTGTTAGCCAGTACATCAGTCCTACCTCCTTTGTGATCTGCAAGTGTTCGGGCAGACAACACTGGTATCCCCTACTACAGGACCAGATAATGTGATGCATAACCGTTTGTACAATTCCAAGCATGTGTCCATTTCACAGTTACACAATATATATTGTATATCTGGGGTACTTTCCCCTGTGAACTGATTGTATATCTAACCCAACAACCATGCCATGTCAGTCTTTCAGATGGTGACACATATTACCACCATACATTTACAATGGCTTTCTGCTAGCATGTGTTATACTGGTGGGAATTGTCTTTTGCACTGCAGTTGTGAGGACTTGGCCCTGTCACCAGCAGTAGTGGGCAATTGCCACCTGGTCATACCTCAACATGCATACATACGGACAACTCTCACACAATATGAAACACGCACCAACCTAACACACACATACCTGCTTATTGTGCAAATGCTACAATCTATCCTGCTACCTTGGTCACCTCTGGGCATCTGTGCTCCACTGTTATTATACCTACACATACATGTTACTACATGTCTACATAGGGTTGTGGGGGTACACCTGACTGCTTCTACATTTCTACACAGGATTGGGGGGCACACCTGACTGTTTCCACATTTCTACACAGGATTGGGGGGGACACCTGACTGTTTCTACATTTCTACATATGATGGGGGGCACACCTGACACTTGAACCCATTTGCTATGACTGTACTGGCATGACAGGTACTCCATTTCATTCTGTAGTCTAACCTATCATGCTGACTAGAGGCATATCAGTGTACTACAGGTCTTAGGTTTGATTGACCTACATATTAGTGTCTGACTTCCTACCCTCCAGAACTAACATCCCACTGCCTGATCTGATGTAGTCTGTCTGTGTAGGCCTGGGGGGGGGTTACCAATAGGCATCATTCAGCTGCCATAGCACAGCCTTTGTTTGTGTTTGTCTACACCTGTCCTGCTGGCTGAGACTGTTGTTGGGTATGTGAACCTCCCTGATGGCATGTGTGAGTCATATGGACACACATGTGGCCCAGCACATTTCATGCAGTGGGTTTTGTCACCCTGTGTAGTACTGGCTATATGCTGACATCCATATTTGTTACAGATCTCATGGTGCCACTGTAGGTGCCTACTATCTGCTGGCATCCTATTCAGCCACCCGATTCCCTTGCATGCTCACATCCATACCATAGATACAAGTGACTACACATACTACTCCAATCAGCAATCAGTAAGGGGAGTGACTTACCTTGTGGGTGTGCCAGTACTGAGGATGGTGCTGAGGGGTGCCTATGTTGGATGCACATAGTACACTCCCTATACATGGTTGAGCACAGGTAGTGTCATGTTTGGCATCCCTATTACTGTATGTGTGAGTCAGACAGAGGTGTCATTCCCTGGGTCCCTACTATGTCAGTGTATGTGCTATGCGTTGCCTCTTTGCCAAGGCCATGGCATACCGGACACACCTCTATCTGCCTACTGGGGCAGGCTCAAGTTGTTCCTCCTCTGAGTCACTCTGTGCCTGTGCAGGCCTTGGCATTGGTGGGGGGCTGTGTGGCCCTGCCCCGTGCTGTCCCTGCTGCAACTGTTTCCGCAGGATCATATTGTGTAGCATGGCACATACGATGACAATTTGGGTACATGTAGCTGGTGAGTACTGCAAGGCTCCACTGGATGTGTCCATGCACTGGAACAGTGACTTGAGCATCCCAAACACACACTCTGTTATGATTCTGGTCTGTGCATGTGCCTCATTATGGCGTTCTTGTTCGGGTGTGTGTGCATTTCTGATGGGTGTCATCTGCCATAGCTCCAGTGCATAACCAGCATCCCCCTCTAAGTGACTGTAAGGGATGTCCCCAATGGCAAATCGCTGGTACAGCTGCGTCAGATGCCAGATGTGGGAACCGTGATAGCTTCCAGGGCAGCCAGCACACACATTCATTATAATGCCCTGGGCATCACACACGACCTGGCAGTTGATGGAGGGGAAGCCTTTGTGGTTGATGTAGACCCTACGCTGCTCACCATGTGGTGCTTTGATGCATATGTGCATGCAGTCTATAGCACCCACCACCTCAGCTTATTCTGCTATTTGGTGGAAGAGACGCATATTGCTAGCCAACACTTCACGGGTGTTAAGGAAATATACGTGCTCAATGGCATGTGCTGACATGACATCCAGGAACTGGTGGAATACACTGGATGCTGATGCCTGTGAGATCCCGATGATATCCCAAGTTGGGCTTTGGGAGGTACCTGTGGCTAGTATTCCTAGGCCTACACATACCTTGGTATCCACTGGGATGGGTTCCCGTCTGTTAGTTCTGTGTGCCAGGCGTGGCCGGCACAGCTCAACAATTTGTTGTAAGAGGTCCCTGTCCACCCTATAGCGCACCACTATCTCCAGCTCATGTAGCCCCTGGTAGGTTACTCTGGGTCTGTACACTATTCTCCGTCTCCTCACTGTGGGTTAGTCAACAGCATTCTCATCCTCACCAACCCCAGCCTCTTCCACATGGTTTTGTATGATAGCTGCTGCTGCCCCTATCATTTTGTTGTTTTGTTTGGTAAAAGTTCCCCGCTTGTATACACCGGTGGTGTAGAGTATGGGAAAAACTAGAAGGAAAGGTGTTTGCATAGTTTATAGTAGTGTTCTGGGCTAGTCTGCTGCCTGTGTAATTGGCTGATTCTGATACATTTCACCTGCCAGCTATGCTAGTTCTCCTAGATTACCTTCCTACTGCTGTTTTCCCTTCCCATTGCCTTCCTGTTTGAGCCCGGGGATGTGCTGCACAGAGTGCTGAAATGTGCACAGAGCTACTATTTCCTTGTTTTCTTTTTTTTCCTTTAAAACCCAGTGTGTGGCATGCACACCCACTTAGGCAATGTAAAGAGTGCTAGGCAGCCTCAGACACACACTCTTGCTTAGCTCTGCTAAGCTAGGAGAAAGCCCGAGCCACAGGGCTTCAGTCTGTTTACAGTATGCCTGACACACCCACCATGATGTCAGCTAACTCCTAGGCTTGCACCAAGCTATTCCTGCTCTTACACTGTTGGATGCTGACTAGCATGCAGGGGAAATCTGGGATTCAGTATCATTCTCATTTGCATTGGATTGCCTGCTAATGCATAGTTGCATGTTCCACACTGAGCCTCCCCCTTAGCAACCACTATTCACTGGCCATGTTGTCTTCTGCCTGCCATTGAGTATAATGGCAAAATAGTGATTTTGGTCAGAATGCTTATGTTATGGGTTTTTTTCTTATTTCCCCAGATCCCATTTATGCGCTGCTGCTCTATGCTTAAACAGCCGAAATCGGCTAAAAAAAATAAAAGTTGATTTTTTTTTTATTTTTGCAGTGTTTTCCATGCCAATGGCCTTATAGTTGGCCATTGGCATGCTTTCTACATGATATCCACCCTTTATTTGGAGCTGTCATGGTTCCATTTTGTAATTTGCAGAAATGCACTCCATTACTGGCAGAGTACATTTCTGCAATCATTAGCGGACCGGAGTTCCGCTGTGGCAACCCCTAACCGGGAAAAGCCGAAAGACACAACAACAACACTAGTCCTGCATGGCTGGTTTCCAGCTTTCTAGA